>NC_087224.1:2733054-2748054 GCF_015104395.2 Macrobrachium nipponense | reverse complement strand
GCGACGACCACTACAGCATCATCATCATCTGTAGTCGCTGCGACTTCGGAATACGACGTCACAGCGCTGCTGCTGCTGCTGTCCAATCGACGCTGCAGCAGCAGCAAAGGCTGCGAAACACAGCAACTGGTTGACAGCCAAAATATTCGGTGGGAATTTTCAAATGAATGAAAGTCAATGAATGGAAACTGGAATGAAATCGTAGCCGGCGACTTTTGAGAGATAGCCAAGCGATTCTCAAGGGGGCGTTTCCCCAAAAACCCATTTGACAGATACGTACAGTCTCGATGTGTTACAATCATAAATGGTGCTCAGCAAAGTTGGTCGAATAATAATGAGAGAGAGAGAGAGAGAGAGAGAGAGAGAGAGAGAGAGAGAGAGAGAGAGAGAGAGAGAGAGACTCTCTGGAACGCTTCCAGACACAAATGAAGATTGGCAGGAGTCGTTGTTGGTGATGTTCAGACGATGAAGAAAGATGCACTCAAAATCTTTAGTATACTTATATGTGTATATATATATAGAGAGATATATATGAGAGAGAGAGAGAGAGTCTCTCTCTCTCTCTTTCTCTCTCCCAAAAGACGAGGCGAACTTACAAGTCACCCCTGGAGTTTTAATTAACATCTCGTTTTCTTTGCGTCCCAAAGCCAGCTTGATTGTAAAGAAACTGGTAAATAAGGGTGCATAAAAGAGAGAGAGAGAGAGAGAGAGAGAGAGAGAGAGAGAGAGAGAGCTGTAATTCACCCAAGATAATGGTTCACTGGACAAGTTATATCCCCATTAGCCATTAATAGGAGTTTTACTAGACTTTTTTTAAAAGTTAGACGGAGACGTTGCTCTCTCTCTCTCTCTCTCCTCTCTCTCTCTCTCTCTCTCTCTCTCTCTCTCTCACAAAATTCCATCAAATATATCACGCCTAAATCACAAACACTACAAAAACATTTTATTTTGAATTGACAGGTCACGAAATAACAGTACTGAACATTATATTATAAAATAAATAAAAATAAAAACCACTTGAGAGAATATAAATAATGTCTCATATGTATGTATGTATATATGTATGCATGTATAACATTATATATATATATATATATATATAATATATTATATATATATATATCTTATATATATATACATACACACACACACACACATATATATATATATATATATATATATATATATATACATATATATATATATATATATATATATATATATATATCTATATATATATTGAAGGAGCAGAAAATGCTGGACGTCAGCAGTTCCTCAAGAGGATTTTACCTGCTAAATAAATCCCCAGAGAGAGAGAGAGAGAGAGAGAATAATTTTGTTCGAGAAAACATTAAACAAGAATCCTAAAAAAAATACAAGAATTGAAGAAAGGAAAAAGGAAAAATAAAACTACCAAAACAAGCATGAGAGAGAGAGAGAGAGAGAGAGAGAGAGAGAAGAGAGAGAGAGAGAGAGAGAGAGATTATTAACGGTGAAGAAAATGAGGTCTACACACTTATATGACATTTATTACAAGGGTTGCTATACCAAAGAACTCCCGCAGAGTTTTCCAAATTAAGAGACACACTTGAGAGGGTGAAAGTATACACATAATCATTCTTAATTATACACATAGAATATATACATATATATATAATATATATATATATCTATATTATATCTTATACTATATATATATATATTATATAAATAGCGGCTAGCGTCATGGAATGAAAGGGGTAATGTGTAGGTAGGGGGCTTAAGGAAGAGAAGAAATTTCAAGGCCTTTCGACTCCTTGTCCTTTACTTAGCAGACTTATGTAAATTATATATATATATATATATATCTATATATATAATATTATATATATATATATATATATATACACATACACTAAACTTTCACAACATAATCAGACGAAACTCACAAACGCATTAACGTCACAGACACAGAGCAAAGAAGCAAATCCTGCAAGAAGCCAAAACATAGAAACAAAAAAAACAAAGATAAGTATCCAGAGAAGGACGGGGCTCTCTCTCTCTCTCTCTCTCTCTCTCTCTGAACTTCAGTAACTGAGTCCATCCATTTCCTTGGCACCAAAAGCGCTGCAGAACAAGGAAGGAAGAAGCGTAAAGAGAGAGAGAGAGAGAGAGAGAGAGAGAGAGAGAGAGAGAGAGAGAGAATGGAAATTGCCTCTCTGAAACATTTCCCCATTACGTGAGAAAGTTTTTTTTGTTTTGTTTTTGTTTTTTTTTTTCTTAACTCGAGAGCGAATATAACCTCCGATACTCGTTCCATTTCGAGGCGAGTATTCCAGGCAAAGTATATTCCAGGGAAAGTATTCCAGCCAGGGATTCTAGCATGGAGATTAAAAAGAAGGGTCCGTTTCTGTTGGGGAGTTAACTTCTCTCTCTCTCTCTCTCTCTCTCTCTCTCTCTCTCTCTCTCTCTCTCTCTCTCTCTCCATTACACATATTTATACACGAACCTTGGACATCTTTTACAACCAATCATATCTCCTACTAACACAAAGACACCAGAATTACTGTGATATGGTCACAGTGTAGTGTGTAAGTGTGGTTCACCAGGGTGTGTAAGGTATATCTGGACTTATGGCGAGAGAGCAAGCCGTAAAATCCTGGAGGCAGGACGAAAGTAAGCAGCGGAATGCCATAAACAAATTCATGGAGGAAGTAAAGCATTTGTTGGAATTTGCAGACGGGGAGTGACTGGTTTGGGGCCATAATGGACTTTTAATGTTGCATATCCGAGACCGCGTCGACTATTTTGACTAAAGGAATGAGGTGGGGACGTCGGTGAAATTGAAAGAAGGACGTATCTACAAAAAATGAGGACATGAATTGGAACATCACTGGAGTGTCAATAGTAGATGCTTGCAAATTGATGCGGTTCTGATTGGTGTTTGTGAAGAGAAATTGCAGGGTCTAGTCGAAGGTTTGGAATGATATTACGCACAGAACATAGAATCTAGGCCAAAGGCCCAGTGCTGGAACCTATGAGGTCATTCAGATTTGAAATGGAAACGGACAGTAAAAGGTTTGAAAGGTGTAACAGGAGGAAAACCTCAGAGCAGGATGGAAGAAAGAGAATATGAACGGAAGTACTGTAAAAGGAATGAAAGGGGTTGCAGCTAAGGGGCCTCTGGAAGGAACCTAAGTAACGCCTACAGTGCATCGCGTGAGGTGCACTGACGGCGCTAACCCCCTACGGGGAGAACTTCATTCGCGAAAATCAAAAAACAATTCAGAAAATATTTCAGTTTTATTCACAAAACATTATCCCTCCCAGAGAAGCCTGAGGGGAAAAAGGGCATAGAGCAGACCCATCCAAATGGCCCCAGCGAATCTCCAAGCGTAATGGTGAGGAACAAATAAAAAAAAAAAGACAAATATCCATTAGACCCCATCCCAGGAGGGGGTGTGTTGTGGGGGGGGTGGATAAAGGGATTAACGTGTGGAATCCCTCTACCATAACTACACATACACCATTACCATTAGAATGGGGTTTATCAGCATTACTTCCTTAGCTGTCATGGTGGAGGGAGAGAAGACCTGTCAATGCAATATAGAATAGAACAGACTCTAGCATTTATAGGCCAAAGGGCAACAAGCGCTGGAACCTATGAGATCATTCAGCGCTAGAGCGGAAATGGACAGTAAAGAAGGTCTGAAAGAACTGGAAGTGATTGAGCAATGCTTACAGTGCACCATCACCCATACTGGGAGAAGCAGACAGACACACAGACAGACCCACAGACGCCACGACCCACATCCAATCTGGTCAGAACCGACGGAATAAAAACTTGCCAAAGACTTATGTAAAATTGGAGCGAGAAGTTCATCTCCCTCTAGGAAAAATAATAATATTAAAAAAAAAAAAAAAAAAAAAAAAAAATTTCCCCTAAAAAAAAAACTCATAATAAAAAGTTTCCATGAAAAACATGATGGAAAAACTCTTCCATGGAATATTTTGAAGATTACAATGATTAAATAAGAGAGAGAGAGAGAGAGAGAGAGAGAGAGAGAGAGATGACAATGACTGACGTAACGACATGTGAAGTCGTCTATGGATTAAAATCATCTTTGTGATTCAGCTCTCCACGTGACGTCACACCCCCAGGGCGTCTTGCGATTGGCTCTCCCGAGTGACGTCACACTCCCAGGGAGTCTTGCGATTGGCTCTCCTGTGTGACGTCACGTTCAGAGGCCGTCTTCCCATTGACTGGAGACGGCTTTAACGTTCACGCCCACCCTCCCCCCACCCCCCAAAACAATCTTCCTTCTAGGCTACGCCAGTCGTCTCTGTAATTATCCCTGATTGGTTAATTGGATCTAAATTTAATGCCAATTTCATCTGGAGGAGAATGAGGTCAGTAATTAAGGTCTCGCGAAGCAGAGACGAAGACAACTTCCCTCGAACGTAGACGCTTTATTCTATTAATCCTGGATGTCTTCAGTAGGGCGAAGCCCTTAGGACGCTGTTTCGGACGTGGGCGTGGCGCCCTGGGTTCGTTTATTTTTCTGAGAAGCCCTTAGGGCGTCTGTGGAACTGTGGATCTGGTCAGTTGTAGTAATATATATATATTTATTTTTAAACAATGCAGGAATTTTAATCATGACGTATTGTAGTAAGTGAATTCTCTCTCTCTCTCTCTCTCTCTCTCTCTCTCTCTCTCTCTCTCTCTCTCTCTCTCATCAGTTGCTAGTTGTGATAAAATTTCTCTCCTCTCTCTCTCTCTCTCTCTCTCTCTCTCTCTCTCTCTCTCTCTCTCTCTCTCCTGTTCTAACCAGGACGCTGCAATTAAAGAGACGATATTCTTATATATTCTTTGCCCATTTCTCTTTTATTTTCCCAATCTCCTGATCCCATCTTCTGTTCCAGTGACAACATTGTCCTCTCGAGGTGGGAAGAAGAAGAAGAAGAAGAAGAAGAAGAAGAAGAAGAAGATGAAGAAGAAGAAGTAGAAGTTATAACAGTTTTGCTGGGGAATTCTGATCGCGCTATATTAATAGAGAGAGAGAGAGAGAGAGAGAGAGAGAGAGAGAGAGACGACGAGAAGAGAGGGGAGAGAGCCTCGTGCCAAAGTTTGGGCCAGCGTTCTTATATTAAATATAAATAAAATAAAGTAAATAAATAAATAAATAAATAAATGAAATAAATATGTCTGTCCGCCCTCAAATCTCAAATAACTACTGAGGCTAGAGGGCTGCAAATTGTTACGTTGATCACCCAACCTCCAGTCATCAAACATGCTAAATTGCAGCCCTCTAGCCTCAGTCGGGGGGAAGCCGTGGCTGAAAGCTTCCCGGGCAGCGCTTCATACAGCATAACGCTGTACAGAAAACTTGTTTGCGTGATTACAATAAAAGCTACTCTTCCTTCACTATTGTCTTTGCAATCTAATTTTCCTCTGCTATCCACTTAACGAAGACATATAATAATACTTCACTGCGTCCATAAATAGCGTTCAATCTATCTGAGAATGGATTCTCCTGAATATCACAGCGAGAAATGAATATATAAACATTGAAGGTTTTCGTGAATAACCAGCTACTTCGCTGGCCACTTACGTGAGCAGAAACGTAATGGCTTTCCCTGGTATATGCAAGCAAGTGGCACACACAACTTACGGGCAGAATGCATTGAAATGCACTCTCTCTCTCTCTCTCTCTCTCTCTCTCTCTCTCTCTCTCTCTCTCTCTCTCTCGTGGGACAGCAATGGGCGCCGCTTTCAAATGGATTTCTATAGGGGCAGACGCGGCCAAGTCTAATGGATGAAAAGGAAGGAGAGAGAGAGAGAGAGAGAGAGAGAGAGAGAGAGAGAGAGAGAGAGAGAGAGAGAGAGAGAGAGAGAGAGAGAAAATCATCTTTCGTTCCAAGAATAACGGGAAAATATTTTACTGAAATACTATTAGAAGTCTTATCGACGAGTATATATCTAATATCTGAGAGAGAGAGAGAGAGAGAGAGAGAGAGAGAGAGAGAGAGAGAGAGAGAGAGAGAGAGAGAGAATCATTTTCCGTTCCAAGAAATGAGGGAAAATATTTTATATTATTAGAAGCCTTATCAGCGGTATCTAATATCTGCGAGAGAGAGAGAGAGAGAGAGAGAGAGAGAGAGAGAGAGAGATTTTCCTACAACAGCAGGCTATCACTGCAAGGTCATGACATGTAATACTGGACACTATTACTATAATATAATAATAATAAAATATAATAATAATAATGGAATAATAATAATAATAATAATAATAATAATAATAACAATAATAATAATAGGTGTTTTTATTGAATTACAGTTATCAAGCAACGACAAAAGGACATGGCTGAAATGCTCATACCACTTTTAATCATCTATTAAGGTCTAATCACTAATCTATTAAGGTCTAATCACTAATCTCAAGTTTCCTAATCATGTGAGAATTCGAACCCCACTTGTAAAGCTAAATTTCTTCATTCATTTATTTCCTTTCGGATCCTAAGGCTTCCACTGGA
Source organism: Macrobrachium nipponense (assembly GCF_015104395.2). NCBI lineage: Eukaryota > Metazoa > Arthropoda > Malacostraca > Decapoda > Palaemonidae > Macrobrachium > Macrobrachium nipponense. The sequence continues at coordinate 2,741,539 of NC_087224.1, read as the reverse complement.
AAATATCCAAAATATATATTTTTTTTAATGAAACTATAAGTTCCTGAAGCCATTAAAATATACAGACATGGTTCAGCCAACCAGAAGGATCTATCTACTCGAACAAAATGCATAAGGTATATTTCAAAGGAATTGATTATTATACGAATCTCTGACGTACTGAGCGACAACTGGGACCTACGAGGTCAACGCTCAAAGAAGTTGCACTACGAAACAATTATTAGGAGAGCGTGGATAGCAAGATGGAAGAAAGAGAATATGAAAGGAGGTTCAGGAAAATGAATGAAAGGGGATGAACCTTCAGTAATGCTTAAGTATGATAAGGAAATGCGTACATCAAGCAATAGATAAGAGTTTTCTTCATGACGAGATAAATCTGAAGACTTCTCTAACGACTTCCAAAAGTTTTAATGAACGCAGTTGCCAAAGACCTGGTTTTTATTTCGAGCTCACGATAAGATTTGCAAGGAATCATATCAATTTCGGTTTATCAGTGAGTCTGCTTCGGGGTTTTTTTTTTCTTTTTAAAGATTTTGTAAGGCTTGGACGAGGAATTGGTCGAGATAAATCTCTTGGAGTTTCTGAAGAAAGTTTGTATAAAAAGGCTGATTTGACAGTTTGCAGATTATTAAAGGAGGAATTTTACAGTTAAAATAATGGGGAAAAATAGCATTTCCAAAGAGGAATTTTGCAGTTAAAACAAAGGGAAAAAAATAGCATTTTTAAAGAGAAATTTTGCAGTTAGAACAAAGGGTAAAAAATAGCATTTCTAAAGATGAATTTTGCAGTTAAAAACAAAGGGTAAAAAATAGCATTTCTAAAGAGAAATTTTGCAGTTAAAACAAAAGGAAAAAATAGCATTTCCAAAGAGGAATTTTGCAGTTAAAACAAAGGGAAAAATAGCATTTCTAAAGAGGAATTTTGCAGTTAAAACAAAGGGAAAAAATAGCATTTCCAAAGATGAATTTTGCAGTTAAAACAAAAGGAAAAAATAGCATTTCCAAAGATGAATTTTGCAGTTAAAAACAAAGGGTAAAAAATAGCATTTCTAAAGAGGAATTTTGCAGTTAAAACAAAGGGAAAAAAAATAGCATTTCCAACGAGGAATGCAGTTAAAACAAAAGGGAAAAAAATAGCCTTTCCAAAGAGGAATTTTGCAGTTAAAACAAAGGGAAAAAATAGCATTTCAAAGAGGAAAATTTTGCAGTTAAAAAAACTAGCATTTCCAAAAGAGGAATTTTGGCAGTTAAAACAAAGGGAAAAATAGCATTTCCAAAACAGAAAGGTTTTTGCAGTTAAAACAAAAGGAAAAAATAGATTTCAAAGAGGAATTTTTTGCAGTTAAAACAAAAGGGAAAAAATAGCATTTCCAAAGAGGAATTTGCAGTTAAGGAAAGGGAAAAAATAGCATTTCCAAAAGAGAATTTTGCGTTAAAACAAAGGGAAAAAAAAAATAGCATTCCAAAGAGGAATTTTTGCAGTTAAAACAAAGGGAAAAAAAAAATAGCATTTCTAAAAGAGGAATTTGCAGTTTAAAACAAAAGGAAAAAATATAGCATTTCTAAAGATGAATTTTGCAGTTAAAAATTAAAAAACAAAAGGGTAAAAAATAGCATTTCTAAAGAGGAATTTTGCAGTTAAAACAAAAGGAAAAAATGGCATTCCAAAGAGGAATTTTGCAGTAAAAAAACAAAAGGAAAATATAGCATTTCCAAAGAGGAATTTGCATTTAAAACATGAGAAATTTACAGCATTTCCAAAGAGGAATTTTGCAGTTAAAACAAAGGGAAAAAATAGCATTTCCAAAGAGGAATTTTGCAGTTAAAACAAAGGGAAAAAATAGCATTTCCAAAGAGGAATTTTGCAGTTAAAACAAAGGGAAAAAATAGCATTTCCAAAGAGGAATTTTGCAGTTAAATCAAAGGGAAAAAAAAGCATACAAAGAGGAATTTTGCAGTTAAAAACAAAGGGTAAAAGATAGCATTTCTAAAGAGGAATTTTGCAGTTAAAACAAAGGGAAAAAATAGCATTTCCAAAGAGGAATTTTGCAGTTAAAACAAAGGGAAAAAATAGCATTTCCAAAGAGGAATTTTGCAGTTAAAACAAAGGGAAAAAATAGCATTTCCAAAGAGGAATTTTGCAGTTAAAACAAAGGGTAAAAGATAGCATTTCTAAAGAGGAATTTTGCAGTTAAAACAAAAGGAAAAAATTGCATTTCCAAAGAGGAATTTTGCAGTTAAAACAAAGGGGGAAAAAAGCATTTCCAAAGAGGAATTTTGCAGTTAAAACAAAACGAAAAAATAGCATTTCCAAAGAGGAATTTTGCAGTTAAAACAAAGGAAAAAAAATAGTATTTCTAAAGAGGAATTTTGCAGTTAAAACAAAGGGAAAAATAGCATTTCCAAAGAGGAATTTTGCAGTTAAAACAAAGGGTAAAAGATAGCATTTTCTAAAGAGCATTTTGCAGTTTTAAAACAAGGGGAAAAAATAGCAATTTTGCAAAAGGTTTAAAACAAGGGGAAAAAAATAGCATTTCCATAGAGGAATTTTGCAGTTAAAACAAAGGGAAAAAATAGCATTTCCAAAGAGGAATTTTGCAGTTAAAACAAAGGGAAAAAATAGCATTTCCAAAGAGGAATTTTGCAGTTAAAACAAAGGGTAAAAGATAGCATTTCTAAAGAGGAATTTTGCAGTTAAAACAAAAGGAAAAAATTGCATTTCCAAAGAGGAATTTTGCAGTTAAAACAAAGGGGGAAAAAAAGCATTTCCAAAGAGGAATTTTGCAGTTAAAACAAAACGAAAAAATAGCATTTCCAAAGAGGAATTTTGCAGTTAAAACAAAGGAAAAAAATAGTATTTCTAAAGAGGAATTTGCAGTTAAAACAAAGGGGAAAAATTTGCATTTCCAAAGAGGAATGTTACTTTAAATTAAGTCTACATTTAAATTGTGCTTGTATGTATCATTTTACATAATTTGAAGAAATAATAAAACTAATTCACTTAAAGGTTTAACAGCCAACTTTGCATCAAAACAGCAATTGCTTAAAAGCTAAAAAATATTTAATAATTCCACTAAGGTTCCATAATCAGGATTGGTTAAAATCGTCAATTTTAGTAAAATTTGAGAATGAAGGGAGTCACGATTTCGATTTCAATTCCAATTTAACAAACTTTAAAGAAATTATACAAATAATTCATTTGGTGTTTCCCTAGTCATCTATGCATGAAAATATCAATCTATTAAAAGTGAAAAATATATAATTCATAATTCAACTGGGGTTCCACACTCATGTTCGGTTAAAAATATTAATTTTGAGTAAATTTACGAAAGCAAAAGTTAAAAGGTAACTAACGTAATTGTAGATAGATAGAATACGAAATTTATGCCACAGGCCTAGCGCTGGGAACTATGAGGTCATTCACTGCTAAACGGAAATTGACAGGAGTGTTAGAGAGTGTGAATAGCAGGATGGAAGGGAGAGAATATGAAAGGAGGTACAGCAAAAGGAATGAAAGGGGTTGCAGCTAGGGGCCGAAGGGACGCTGCAAAGAACCCTGAGTACTGCTAACAGTGCACCTCGGGGAGGTCATGATAGGTTATGCAGTAGATGGGGTGGGTGTTTACAGTGTGACATCCGTTAGGCACTGTATGCTTTTACTAAGGGTTCAATGGAGCTTACCAACTTCTCTAACAACACTTGTAAAATAATAATAATAATAATAATAATAATAATAATAATAATAATAATAATAATAATAATAATAATAATAATAATAATAATAATAATAATAACAAACTATTCGGAACCAACCAGAAAAGACTATACAGCCAACTAAGAGGGGAAGACAACCACCCAGAAATTCCTGAAGCCGAACCAAGTAAGAGACTATGGGAAAACATATGGAGCAATCCGGTATCACACAACAAACATGCAACATGGCTCCAGGAAGTCAAGGAAGAAGAAACAGGGAGAATAAAACAAAGATTCACAGACATCACGACAGACACAGTCAGACACCAACTAAGAAAATGCCAAACTGGAAAGCCCCAGGTCCCGATGAAGTCCATGGATACTGGCTCAACAAACTTCAAGGCCCTACACCCACGAATAGCAGAACAACTCCAGCATTGTATCTCAAATCACCAAGCACCCAAATGGATGACCACAGGAAGAACATCCTTAGTACAAAAAGACAAGAGTAAGGGAAATATAGCCAGTAACTACAGGCCTATCACCTGCCTACCAATAATGTGGAAGTTACTAACAGTATCATCAGTGAAAGGCTATACAACTACTAGAGGAGACAAAACACCATCCCCCACCAACAGAAAGGCTGCAGAAGGAAGTGTAGGGCACAAAAGACCAGCTCCTGATAGACAAAATGGTAATGAAGAACAGTAGGAGAAGGAAAACCAACCTAAGCATGGCATGGATAGACTATAAGAAAGCCTTCGAAAAGATACCACACACATGGCTAATAGAATGCCTGAAAATATATGGGCAGAGGAAAATACCATCAGCTTCCTCAAAAATACAATGCACAACTGGAATACAATACTTACAAGCTCTGGAATAAAGACTAGCAGAGGTTAATATCAGGAGAGGGATCTTCCAGGGCGACTCACTGTCCCCCACTACTCTTCGTAGTAGCCATGATTCCCATGACAAAAGTACTACAGAAGATGGATGCCGGGTACCAACTCAAGAAAAGAGGCAACAAAATCAACCATCTGAGGTTCATGGACGACATCAAGCTGTATGGTAAGAGCATCAAGGAAATAGATACCCTAATCCGACTGTAAGGATTGTATCGGGGACATCAGGATGGAGTTTGGAATAGAAAAATGCGCCTTAGTCAACATACAAAAAGGCAAAGTAACGAGAACTGAAGGGATAAAGCTACCAGATGGGAGCAACATCAAACACAGATGAGACAGGATACAAATACCTGGGAATAATGGAAGGAGGAGATATAAAACACCAAGAGATGAAGGACACGATCAGGAAAGAATATATGCAGAGACTCAAGGCGATACCTCAAGTCAAAACTCAACGCCGGAAATATGATAAAAGCCATAAACACATGGGCAGTGCCAGTAATCAGATACAGCGCAGGAATAGTGGAATGGACGAAGGCATAACTCCGCAGCATTGATCAGAAAACCAGGAAACAAATGGACAATACACAAAGCACTACACCCAAGAGCAAATACGGACAGACTATACATAACACGAAAGGAAGGAGGGAGAGGACTACTAAGTATAGAGGACTGCGTCAACATCGAAAACAGAGCACTGGGGCAATATCTGAAAACCAGTGAAGACGAGTGGCTAAAGAGTGCATGGGAAGAAGGACTAATAAAAAGTAGACGAAGACCCAGAAATATACAGAGACAGGAGAAAGACAGAAAGAACAGAGGACTGCACAACAAACCAATGCACGGACAATACATGAGCAGACTAAAGAACTAGCCAGCGATGACAATTGGCAATGGCTACAGAGGGGAGAGCTCAAGAAGGAAACTGAAGGAATGATAACAGCGGCACAAGATCAGGCCCTAAGACCACCGATATGTTCAAAGTACGATAGACGGAAATAACATCTCTCCCATATGTAGGAAGTGCAATACGAAAAATGAAACCCATAAACCACATAGCAAGTGAATGCCCGGCACTTGCACAGAACCAGTACAAAAAGAGGCATGATTCAGTGGCAAAAGCCCTCCACTGGAGCCTGTGCAAGAAACATCAGCTACCTTGCAGTAATAAGTGGTACGAGCACCAACCTGAAGGAGTGATGAAAAGAAAACGATCAGGCAAAGATCCTCTGGGACTATGGTATCAGAACGGATAGGGTGATACGTGCAAACAGACCAGACGTGACGTTGATTGACAAAGTCAAGAAGAAAGTATCACTCATTGATGTCGCAATACCATGGGACACCAGAGTTGAAGAGAAAGAGAGGGAAAAAATGGATAAGTATCAAGATCTGAAAATAGAAATAAGAAGGATATGGGATATGCCAGTGGAAATCGTACCCATAATCATAGGAGCACTAGGCACGATCCCAAGATCCCTGAAAAGGAATCTAGAAAAACTAGAGGCTGAAGTAGCTCCAGGACTCATGCAGAAGAGTGTGATCCTAGAGACGGCACACATAGTAAGAAAAGTGATGGACTCCTAAGGAGGCAGGATGCAACCCGGAACCCCACACTATAAATACCACCCAGTCGAATTGGAGGACTGTGATAGAGCAAAAAAATAATAATAATAATAATAATAATAATAATAATCTTAAGAGATTGCAGTACTCTAATGTCAGGATAAATCTAACTGCTGAAACTGACGGCATACAATTCGCCTCAGCCATTATGCAATATATCTGAGCGACAGTATCATACAGAAATGAAATAAAATAAGTCTTGGGTAGATAAGGTGTTCTTCAATACACACACACGAACACACAAAAACGATGCTTTAAGTCTACAATATACCAGAAATAGTTTAAGATTTAGAAATGTTCACCCAACCACATTCGACGGAAAACAGCCGAACAAGGGTATCACTTTCATTTACATGAATCTCTCTCTCTCTCTCTCTCTCTCTCTCTCAGGGCTCACCTTCCACTCGTAGAGGCAGTCGTTCACGAGGTCCACCGTGAAGACGGGGTCCTTGGAGCACTGCTGCCCCTTGGACAGCTCTTGGAACTCCTTCATGAGCCTCCGAGTCCTCACCAGCTTCATGTGCTTCGTCGTCGACTCGTTCAGGATGCTGGGAGGCGAGGACTTCTTGAAGAGCCCTCCTCCTCCTCCTCCTCCCCCGGAGGCGTTGGACGAGGGGAGCGGCGCCGCCGAGGACGCCGCAGACGAGGCGCCCGAGGACGGCGAGGGGGACGAGTTGGAGGAGGACGTCGACGAAGACGTCGAGGACGCCGAGGACGAGGAGCTGTTGCTTTTGGATCGACTGGAGCCCTTCGAGGGACTCTGCTGGGGCATGACGCCCCCTTCCGCCGGCCCCACGCGGCTGCCTTCCAGGTAGGCGTGCCGCGAGAAGAACCTGCGGGCGTTCGAGGGCGAGCACAGGGGTTGTTGGGGCGTGCCGTGGTCGGCCATACCGCCCCCTCCGCTAGCCTGACCCCACGCCCCAGCGGCTTGACCTCCCCTGCCCCCCGCTACGCCCCCGACGCCGCCGCCGCCACCGCTTTGGCCCCGCCCGGCGTTGCCCTGACCTCTGCCGCTGCTGCCGCCGCCGCTGCTGCTGCTGCTGGTGCTGTTCTGACCTCGCGTGACCTGGTACTGGGGGTCGAGTTTGTCCCCAGTCCGAAAGAGCTTCCTGAGAGCGGCCGCCATGCCGCTGGACTTGGCCGATCTCAACTTGCGACAGAGGGAGGCCCGGAGGGACTCGAACTCCTCCTCCTCCTCCTCCTCCACCTCCTCCTCCTGATGCTGGTGGTGCTGGTGCTGTCGTCGGTGGGGCTGGGGGTTGGGGGTTGGGGTGGGGTGGGGGAGGGGAATGATCCAGAGGGAGGGTGGCCTTGTCCTCCTGAAGGGGTCTCATCGACATATCACTTCGCACAGATCGTCGTCGTCATCATTGAGGGGGACCTTTTTCCTTTCACAGAGAAGAGCTTATAAACTTATAAAAGTATATTTATAAATATTTGAAGAGCCCTGATAAAGTAACTTATAAATACTGAAGGAAGTATACCAATTAGAAGTAACTGGAGGAGAAGATCATCAAGAATAATAATACTTGACTCTCGAAAGGAAGACCGCCACTTAATATATCCACTGAGATATATCTCCTTGCAATAATATGCCTTACAACACTTGGAACTTTTCATAAAACTAACTCTTATCATGAATGAAAACCGTCACAGCAAATTTGCATTTTCAAAAGCACAGCGAACAAGATTTACACTCTTCCAAGTGTATTTAAAAAAAAATGAACTTCATAACGTGCTACGCACTTAACAAACTTTATAATTATCCATTTCTTATACGTTTTGGCACTCTTTCCTATCGGTAATATTCAGCTAGATTTACCTCTTCCCATTTTCTACTTCCTTCCGGAATTATTCCACTTTCTTAAGCACACAGACTTTTCTCCTCACTTTCCTCCCTCCCCCGCCCCATTTTCCTCACTTCTTCCCTCTCTCTCTCTCTCTCTCTCTCTCTCTCTCTCTGCCTAAGTCAGCTTTCCGCCCAACTTCGAGGAAGACCCGAGTCTGCAGAGAGCGAGGCTTCCTTTTCGACCTGTGGGTGAAGGAGAAAGGGAGATGATTAGTGTTTGGTATATTATTCATTATGCACACACACACACATACTCTATTTTCATTCATTCCTATTACTGCACGTCAGAGATTTTTTTTGTTTCGGTTTACGCTGCATTTTCCATCATTCATTACAGCTTTGTAATCGCTCCATTACCTGTACGTTGCGTATTTTACAACCATTGAATGTCTGTTATTTAAGTATGATGT
>NC_087224.1:2723741-2732554 GCF_015104395.2 Macrobrachium nipponense | reverse complement strand
ACAAACCCAACTGTTAGTCCACCGTGAGAACAACATTCAAAAATATGAAAAGCGAAATGAAACAGATGTGGTTTATCTAGACTTTCTTTGCAAAAGCTTTTGACAAAGTAGACCATAATATATTAGCAAAGAAAATTAGAAAACACAATATCGTAGATAAAGTAGGAAGATGGTTAAAAAGAATTTTTACACACAGAAACAGATAGTTATTGCAAACGATGAGAAATCGGATGAAACCAAGGTAATATCCGGTGTGCCACAAGGTACGGTGCTAGCTGCAATATTGTTTTGTTATTATGATTGAAGACATAGACAGTAATGTTAAGGATTCGGTAGTGAGTAGTTCGCTGATGACACAAGAATAAGTAAGAGAAATTACTTGATGAAGATAGGAACGCTCTACAAAGAGACCTTAACAAAGTATATGATTGGGCAGAGGTAAATAGGATGGTATTTAACTCTGATAAATTGAATCAATAAATTATGGAGACAGAGAATGAAAGCTATATGCATATAGGGGACCTAATAATGAGGCAATCACAAATAAGGAAGCAGTTAAAGACCTTGGTGTGATGATGAATAGGAACAGTTATGCAATGATCAAATAGCAATTCTGTTGGCAAATGTAAAGCAAAAATGGGAATGTTGTTACGGCACTTCAAAACAAGAAAAAGCTGAACACATGATTATGCTTTATAAAACATATGTTCGTAGTCCACTTGAATATTGCATATGATATGGTACCCACACTATCAAAAGGATATTGCACAAATAGAGAGTGTACAAAGGTCCTTTACAGCTAGAATTAGAAGAAGTTAAGGACCTAGACTACTGGGAAAGACTACAATCCTTAAAATTATATAGTCTAGATAGAAGGAATAACAGAAAATATCATGGAACTAAAAATATCAGAAAGAGCAAGCAGAGGTATATTAAATAGTGCCCAAAACTATACCAGGAAAAATAATGGAAAAGCACACAGGACATTAATCCACTACGCACCAGCATCGATAATGCAGCGTCTATTCAATGCGTTGCCAGCTCATCTGAGGAATATATCAGGAGTGAGCGTAGATGTGTTTAAGAATAAGCTCGACAAATATCTAAACTGCATCCCAGACCATCCAAGATTGGAAGATGCAAAATATACCGGAAGATGTACTAGCAACTCTCTGGTAGACATTAGAGGCGCCTCACACTGAGGGACCTGGGGCAACCCGAACGAACTGTAAGGTCTGTAAGGTCTGTAAGGTCTCTCTCTCTCTCTCTCTCTCTCTCTCTCTCTCTCCATTTTATTATCATTACACTTTTGCTGACTAAATTACTTTTGCTCTCTGTCTCTGTCTCTCTCTGTCTCTCTCTGCCCATTTTATTTTCATTACGCTTTTGCTGAGTAAATTACTCTCTCTCTCTCTCTCTCTCTCTCTCTCTCTCTCTCTCTCTCTCTCTCCGCCAAAAGTCAAGTCATGGGACCTATGAGGTCATTCAGCGCTGAAACGTCAACTGACAGTGAAAAAGGTCTAAAAATTGTGACAGAAAGGTAAACCTCGAAGTGGTTGCGCTTTGAATCAATTGTTAGGAACTTCTTCAGATATTCCTCTGTTTCCGCTAGGCCTCGCTGTCAAGGCTGCATAGGCCTGTCTAAGACGTGCCTAAGCCTCCTTATTTATCCCTACACAAAAGGGTTTTGATGACAAGGGCTAATCTGTGGAATCATTTCTGTGTCTATTTGTTCATCACGAAACAAAATTTTGTCGTTCATTTCTTCACCACAAAAAAAACCAATGATGGTCTTTCCTTCTTCATTTCTTCACCACGAAAACCAATGATGTTCTCAGACTATTATATACCCAGAAGGCCCCAAGATACGCTAAAACACATATAATAAAAATTCCTGAAGAACATCAATTAAAGGCTTTGGACCGCGTGTGTGTGTGACCTCGCATATGATTTGTGTCATTACCGTTTTGTCTTTGATCTAGTTGGGGAGGGCGATGCTCTAAAAGTCTACTATATCCGTTAAGGTTTCAGCACAGTATAAATCTAGACCACGGTAGCTACCATCACGATCTGCCATGAGACGGGTAAAGTAATTATCATTATTATCAATATCATTATTATTATCGTCCAAGAGTGCAATCACCATAAAATACAACTCTTAAACAGCTGATATATAGGCCAAGCGCTGGGACCTATGAAGTCCTTCAGCAATGAAATGGAAGTTTATAAAAAGTTAAACAACAGTTATCAAAGTATTGTGGAGAGTAAGACGGAAGAAAGCGAATACGAACGGAGGTACAGTAAAAGGAGCGATAGGGGGGTTGCAGCTAGGGACCTAAGGAGGGCACGCTGCAAAGAACCTTCACAAATAATGCCTACGGTGCACCGTGTGAGGTGTACTGACGGCACTTCCTCCTACGGAGTAAATCAGAGACCATCTCCACCCTAATGCAAAATTTTCGTATTCTCCAAAGGTCCTTACAGACTTACAGTTCGTTCGGGTCGGGTTGCCCCAGGTCCCTCGTGTGAGGCGCCTCTAATGTCTACCAGAGAGTTGCTAGTACATCTTCCGGTATATTTTTGCATCTTCCAATCTTGGATGGTCTGGGATGCAGTTTTAGATATTTGTCGAGCTTATTGCTTAAACACATATACGCTCACTTCCTGATATTATTCTCAGATGAGCTGGCAACGCATTGAATAGACGCTGCATTATCGATGCTGGTGCGTAGTGGATTAATGTCCTGTGTGCTTTCCTTATTTTCCTGTATGTTTTGGGCATATTAATCTACCTCTTCATATGGGAGAGAGAGAGAGAGAGAGAGAGAGAGAGGGAGAGAGAGAGAGAGAGAGAGAGGAGAGAGAAAGAGGTCAGGAAAGGTCAAGACCAGCGTGACCTCTACTATTTCGGGATGTCATGCAACGCTGGGGGCGGCTAACGGGTCCTAATGTTTGTTGTTTAGGGGATCCTGGTATTGAACGCAGCGTCCTAACGTGTGCGTAGGATTCTTTATATTTGTTCTTAGAATTCCAGTTATTATTGTTATTATTATTATTATAAAAAACCTGATACCCAAATGCTTATGCCATTAATGATTTAAAGCTCTTTTATATTATTATTTAGTTATTATTATTATTATTATTATTATTATTATTATTATTATTATTATTATTATTATTATTCTATTAAAAAGAAAGGCAGAATTAAGCGAGTTGATTTTATATATGTTTTTTCTATTTTCCTAACAATTCGCTTCTCAGGCTCAGCGATGTTTCTGAGTAAAAAAAACTGGCCAATACTCATAATTAGGAATTTTCACAAAATTATAAATGCTAAAGGTAATCTTTTATTATTAGCAGGATTTCAGGTCCAGGTCCAGCAGGGTCGTCGTCAGTGCCGGTATTATTCCGTCGGCGTAGTTCAGTTCCGGGGCCGGGTCGTCTTTCGGTTTAGGTTGGTAGTTGGTGTGGTATAGCTGGTGGTCACGTGACGACGACCCGACCCTGCTTGACCTGGACTGAGATCCTGTTCTAATAAAAGATTACCTCAGCATTTATAATTTTTTGTTTTGAAAATTCCCAATATGAATATTGGCCAGTTACTCAGAAACATCGCTGAGTCTGAGAAGCGAATTGTAAGGAAAATAGAAATAAAAACAATATATAAAATCAACTCGCTTAATTCTGCCATTCTTTCTAACAGATTTTGCATAAAAGAGGGTCTTCTACTAAAATATGGTTATTATTATTATTATTATTATTATTATTATTATTATTATTATATTATTAAAAACCTGATATCTAATAATGCTTAAGGCAGTTTTGATTTAAAGGTATTATTATTATTATTATTATTATTATTATTATTATTATTATTAAAAAACTTAATATCCATATGCTTATGCCAAAAATGATTTCAAGTTATTATTATTATTATTATTGTATTACTTATTATCATTTTTATTATTAAAAACTTGGTATCCAAGTATTTAAGCCAATAATGATTTAAAGTTATTATTATCATTATTATTACAAACTTGTAGCGGTCATTGTGGTAATTCATGTCATTTTAATGATCTCATAAAAGAAATTTGATCAATTCTACGTCTAATATGACATTATATATATATATATATATATATATATATATATATATATATATATATATATATATATATATATAGATATATATTCATTCTTTCCTCTCTTTTGTTCTAATCCATCCCCACGTTGTAATCCCACTGAGTAATCCAGCTGGGACGGATTTAAGCTACCTGGAATACCTGTCGTCGTTATTGTTGGAGATTAAGCTGATCTTACGCTAGCACGGGCTCTTGCTCATAGAGCAGCCCGTGGTTGGAATATAAATGGTCTTTGGTCCATGTTGTGATGGAATCTTAAATGATAATCAGGTGCTTTCTTACGGGACTAATATTGCTTTGGGGGGGTCATATCTTTATGATATTGACAGTCTTTTGTCATCCCCCAACGGGCTTGTACTAAACACGCCTTTGCAAAGGTGGATACATACGTGTTAATTAAAACCCTTGGTAGGTCACTCTCTTGGAGAGATCTTAAAACAGACAGCGAGGGAATTACAGGAATAGGGATTCATAGATAAAACAGAAGGAAGACAGTAAGTGTATATAGACAGAGACGTAAAGACACACTGAGAGAGACAGAAAAGCCATAAATATATATATATAGGCGTGTGACAAGTGAACGTAGATAAACGGAGAGACACAGAGAGGGACAGAAAATCCATAAATATGTATAGGCGTGTGACAAGTAAACGTAGATAAACAGACAGACGTACAGACACACTGGGGGACCAGAAGAGCCATAAATAAGCAGGGACGTGCTCCAGAGACAAGAAAGCGTGATGTTACGCCAGAAGGATGGAACGGCCCATCACAATCAATAAAGATAGGGCGTGTGTTCCAATTGACGGGCAAACAGAAAATATTATAAAAATAGAATCAACGCTGGATATATGGGACAGGAGAACGTCCAAAACAGACAGGGTACGTTCGTTAACGTCGCACATAAGTCACACAGACAAAACACACAAGACAGAACGGAGACATAAAACAAAAGAAGCGAGGGGGAAAAAAGAAAAAAGAAAAGGCCTCACTGCTGCAGTCTCTCTCTCTCTCTCTCTCTCTCTCCTCTCTCTCTCTCTCTCTCAGTCGCTCCAACCATCGACTTGGTGACGTCACCGATGTTTACATCTGGAACCCTTTTTCTTTTTTTCTTTTTTCCCGCCAACATTACCCATAATGCCTTTCCCCCTCCACTCCCGGCGCGCCCTGGGAGACATAACTACTACTTCTTCTTCTTTCTTCTCGCCTCCAGAATGAGACTCAAAAAGTCGATAAAGGGGGTGGTTTATATTTTACATTTTCTTACAAATCGCACTTTTAAAAACGCGTGAGACAGCAAGGGTTGATGACGGGAGATTAGAAGTGGGTCACTCAAAAAGAAATATAAATTTAAATAAATAAAACGAAGCAGAGAAATTGTTTGAATAAGTTCTGTTTCCAGCAGTTACGAAAAAACAAAAAACAAAAACAAAATAAACGCTGAACTCGACAAAGGAAAGGGTGGTGCTATAGCACTTGTTGACAACTGAGCAGGCTCCAATATTAAAGGCGGTGCCATATGTATGTATATATATATATGTATGTGTATATATATATACACATACATATATATATATACACATACATATATATATACACATACATATATACATAGTTGTCGTCTGGCCTTGGACGTCATTGTATGTCATTCCCTCTTCTCTCCTGCTTATAGATGGTTGGTGTTTTAGGTAGTCTCTTTTTGTTTTCTGTTTTATGTACTTTTTATACTCTTTTACTTTTTATTGTTTTAACTTGTAAATTTTAATTACCCTGTGAATTCCTTTTTATGTTAATAATGTATTTTATTGTGTCTTTTACTTTTGACAGACTGATGATGCACTGAGTAGTGCGAAACGTTTCTTTGCTGTTAATAAACATGGCCTTTTTAAACAACATGTGTATCATGGACCCTCCTGAAGTCTATATATACACATATATATGTAGCTATAATGTGTGTATGTCTGTGTTATGTATATATACCAGTATACAATGTATCTTCTATCCACAACTCAACCCCCTTTTCTCTCTCTCTCTCTCTCTCTCTCCTCTCTCTCTCTCTCTCTCTCTCTCTCTTTGATCTTTAAAACTACCACAACGTGACAAGAGTTTCTGAGAGAGAGTTGGTAATATAAAATGCAGCGTAAATAAGTTTCAGCGGGATTACACCCTGAGATAACCTGGGGATTTACTACGGGGGATTACACGTTGGGATTACAACAAACTTAAAGGAAGGAATGAAATAGGCTCTGCAGTCAAAATAAAACCGGTTATTTGACTGCGCAGCGAAAGGGAGTAATATTGACTTAGATAATATTTCAGAATTTGATGAAAGAAGAGAATTCTCGAAGATATTTGTTCTCAGGGGTGCGTGCTTGCGCGCACAATTCAAAGGCCATATAAATATCGTAAAACAGGAAGAACGAAAGTGAGGTGGCGCATATTTCGAATTCATTTGCTATCAATGTTTTCTAAGCATGGATTCGTCCTCAAGGTCAACATACGAAAGTGGTTGCAATTCAAATCAACACATGTGACTCGGTCAATTCGTTTGTGTTGAAAATATATAGATATTAAAACCGAGATATGAGGTCAAAACCAACTCAACCTAGCCTTAAAATATGGAAAATATGAGAGAGAGAGAGAGAGAGAGAGAGAGAGAGAGAGAGAGAGAGAGAGAGAGAGAGAGAGAGAGGCCTGTCGCGGTCGTAGCATTTACATACCCTATCAATTAGGGACCCGTTTTTCTTCTGCCCCAGCGAGAAATCTTTAATTTATTCATTAAAAGCGTCAGCCCACCTTGGCTTCTAAGACTCTATAAGCCTTTTCGCTGACACCTCAGCAAGGCTTAACCTACGACTAACCTACTTTTATATGTAAAGTCTATACGTCTCAATTAGATAAAAGTCTAAAATCTCATCTGAATAATGAGACTAGAAATCTTGACCTTACAGTAGTAAAAAAAAAAAAAAACAGCTAAAAAAAAATAAATCCCTTCCACAGTGAAAAAAAAGGCTTAAAAAAACTCCCTTATATAGTGAAGAAAGGCTGACAAAATGCTCCCTTACATAGCGAAAAAAGGCTAAAAAAGATTCCCTTACATAGTGGAAAAAGGCTAAAAAAAATACTCCCTTACACAGTGAAAAAAAGGCTATAAAAATACTTCCTTACATAGTGAAAAAAGGTTAAAAAAAGTCTTTGTATACTATTTTTGCTATAGTAATAATAATATAATAATAATCAATAATAATAATAATAATAATAATAATAATATAATAATAATAAGACACCAACACCTTTTCACCTACACACAAACAATGGTTACATCTCCCAGTCCTGTCGCTACCCTGAAGAACAAGAACACACGCTGGCATAAGCCCAGGTGCACCTAACGACAAATTTCTCAAATATGTAACGCAACTAGAAGACAGCTAGGCCACCTGGTCGTCCGTACACAGAGACCACAAACATAGCAATCTCACCGCACATTACGTAGGCGAAAGGACTCTAGGCCTAATTCGTCGCTGATATAAAGGAGAATCCAGTAGTAACGTTTCCATTGTAAATTAGACTATGGGGGGATACGGGGGAGGGGGGAGGGGGAGGGGGAGGGGGAGGCGTCGTCTACAAACACGGAGTAATTAGAACCAGGGCGTTAAATACGAGTAGGCCTAAAACGACCTTGTTATTCATATCTCTCGCGCTTCACGATTAAGGGATATTAGATGAGATGCGTCCCTGTCTGTGTGTGTGTGTGTGTGTTTGTTTGTTTGTTTATCATCTTCCCCAATAGTTCCTCGTTGGACGAGTGAATTACGCGCTCGTCCACCGATTCGGTAGTCCCCAGTTCGATTCCCCCGCTCTGCCAACGTGCAATCAGAGAGATTTGTTCCTGGCGATTAGAAATTCATTTCTCGATATTTAATGTGGTTCGGATCCCACAATAAGCTGTAGGTCCTGTTGCTAGGTATATAGTAACCAATTGGTTCCTAGCCACTTAAAAATGTTAGGATTCCTGTCTCAGATGTCTTTGGTCATATAAAACACACGGCTATACATATATATATATATAGTATATATATATATATATATATATATATATCTCTTATATATACTATAAAATACGAAAATCAGACAGAAAACAAGAAATAAGACCAAAAGACAAAGAAACAGAAAAAAGCGAATACACACGAATACAAAAACAAACAAGAAAGGAGGGGGCGGGGGATACTCCGCCCCTTACGCGAACGAATGTTTACAGAAACCCCCAGCAACACAAACACAAACAAACAAACAAAAAAAATGTTCGATACGTTCCAGCAAACAAAACAAACGAGTGAGCCAAAATCCATACGCATCGCAATCGCTCGTTGTTTACATTCGTGACGTCACGCGGTCCCGCAGATGGGAACAGCTGTTCGACGAGGAGACTTTGGAGGGGGAGGAATACTTTGTGTACGGGATGAGATATAATCCAATTTCCTCTTTCGTAGCGAACAACCCGATAAAAAAAGGGAACACGACCGGAAATAACAAAGAGGAGAGGGAGAAGAATGAGGAGAGGGAGAAGAATGAGGAGAGAGAGAGAGAGAGAGAGAGAATATTTCTATGAAGTTCAGATCAAGACAAATACATTAAGCTATGATACAGGGAAATATATGAGAAATATATGAC
>NC_087224.1:2703741-2721241 GCF_015104395.2 Macrobrachium nipponense | reverse complement strand
ACACACGACGTCTCCTAATCCTTGTAACTCCTTGTAACTCTCTCTCTCTCTCTCTCAGAAAACATCTATCTCTCTCTCTCTCTTTTAGAAAACATCCTCTCTTCCCCTCTCTCTCTCTGTGAGAACACATCCTCTCTCCCGGTGAGAGACATAAATATCTTTGAAAACGGTGCCTGACGGACGAGCGGCGTCTGAAGACGAGGTAAGAATGATGGTCGTTCCTTCGAGCTATTCCCATTCCCATTCCCGGATTCCCAAAACTTCGCCATTTAGCTCGTGATTGCGTGATTCTCCTGATGCCTTGGGTGGGGTGGAGGGGGGGGGGGGGGGGTGGGGGGAGGGGGAGGAGTTTATTGATTGTGACGTCATAGAAAAAGGGGTTTAATCGGGATTCGATCTCGATGTTTATTTGGATATAGAGGATGTTCTAAAACAGAGATTAACAGATGTTTATCATCGAGACGACGATTTTTTATCGTTATAATCCTTATAATATATATGACTATTATTATTATTATTATTATTGGGATTATTATTACCACCAAGGGCGGAGGGCAAACAGGTTTGCAGCAGGAGGGTAGGTGTCTCGCTTTTACCCTCCCTTTCCCCTACCAAGCCCCGCCTCGCCCCACCTGGGCGGACAAACCGGGCTAGCTACAGAAGATGGGGGCTGTATATCTATATATATCGGTCTACAGGGGATGGGGCCTCTCTCTCTCTCTCTCTCTCTCTCTCTCTCTCTCTCTCTCTCTCTCTCTCTCTCAGATTAAAAAAAAACACGTGTTAATTTTAATACAACTGTTGAAATGCACGGGATAATCTAACATATGAAAAGAAAAAAACTTCAACATAACAAACCTTATTAGCATATGGCAATCATCTACAGGAAACGGATACTAAAAAAAAAATGAATAATAAAAAGATAAAAATAATAATCTCACTCCGTTTTCTGTCACTTTTGAATTTTGTCCTTAATGCACGTTTTGACAGCTGCCATTGAAAAGGCTGGCTTCGTAATGTGACGTCCATTTCTGTGGAAATATATCGGACGCGTTGCGTTTTTCCTTAAGCCTCAACTGACAAATTGAGAGAGAGAGAGAGAGAGAGAGAGAGAGAGAGAGAGAGAGAGAGAGAGAGAGCATTTCTCCATAATCCACAACTGTCAAATTGAAAAGGAGAGAGAGAGAGAGAGAGAGAGAGAGAGAGAGAGAGAGAGAGAGAGAGAGAGAGAGGATATCCTTAAGCCCCAACTGTCAAACTCAAAGACCAGAGAGAGAGAGAGAGAGAGAGAGAGTAGCATTTATCCTTAATCCACAACTGAAAAATTGAAAAAGTGAGAGAGAGAGAGAGAGAGAGAGAGAGAGAGAGAGAGAGAGCTTAAAGCTTACTTAAACCGACCTCTTGACATTTCGAAGAACACACAACAAAACTATTCGGATATCCTTCGCTCTGAAATCCCTGAAGACGTCTATATAACATCTTGAATTACGTTTAAGCAAACCTTATACTACCTACCCAAACGTCACCTGACCACCTGACATTAGATATCACACTGCAAAACCACTGCAAGCGATTCAACAGGCATTGTAAATAATGAATTACCCAAGGCCTCATCCTTCGAAAGTGATGCTGGAAGGACAACAGGAAATCTGACACTCCTTATGATCAAGAGATATATAGCGAGAGGCCGCTCGGACGATAAGGCCCCCAGCTTGCTTCCTGGACGTACAAAGTTCAAAGGTCGTACACGAGCCAGGAAAGTAGTCCATTTAACCTAGTGTCAAGCCATTATGAAATGGCGATGCAAATCCCCAGTTATGTAAAGCATTGGTTCTCACTAATGTAATCATTACCCATATCCGAGTTGAGGTAAATAAGGTGTTTGCTTTCATAGGAAATCATAGAAAAGGCCACAAAAGACTGTCCACTTCCCAGAGAGAGAGAGAGAGAGGAGAGAGAGAGAGAGAGAAGAGAGAGTGGAAAGAATGTAAACAATAAACCCCATTGGTCTCATTTTATCATATTCTGAGAGAGAGAGAGAGAGAGAGAGAGAGAGAGAGAGAGAGAGAGAGAGGAGGCAAATACATAACTCGCAGTCGTAGAGAGAGAGAGAGAGAGAGAGAGAGAGAGAGAGAGAGAGAGAGAGAGACAACCCTATTACCCCCAGCTGATAAGAGAAATGGCCAGAGAGAGTTGAAATGATCAGCAGTTCAGTAGTTAAAATCTCCATAGCCGTTAGATCACATCGTCTTTAAATAATATTAACAAAGCAACTAGATTTAACTGCCACTTGAAAACCCTTTGACAACTAAACCCAGTACAAATCAAGTACACACAAGACGACCCAAATGCCCAAACCAATTATACCCTATTTTGCTCAGACACCAATCATTCCACGCCATATTTGCTCGCTACCCAACGAACCGTGTGATTCCGTTGGACGTTCATTTACAGGCCGTCTATTGTTTGTCGGGACCCGCCCGTTACGAACGCCGAATGAGGGAGCTTCGAATCCTCGTGATGGGACGTTTGGTCACGTGTGATGGGCCCCCTTGACGCACCAGGGAAGCTGAAATTGGGAGGTCAAAGTTGGGTCGGTTTTCGTGACCTGGCTTGAGTGTGAGTGGGCGTATTAAATGCCCGTTGTGTACCCACCTCCTCCCATGGAGGTGGTACTTCGAAAAATTGGAGAAAGCTCAGTGTGGGATGCCGTGTTTAGTACTGTAGCCTCTCGGGATCAGATTGTGTATACACCCATTTCTGTATTGTGTAGTCGACTGTTGATAAACTATAGCTTTGATCCCTGATAGAGTTCCAGAGCTTCCGACAATGTTTCATACTATAGCAGATTCACATCAACCGTGCATCTGATGTCTAGGCCCGTCCCTTACGACATAAGAAGATACCCCTTTTTATACCAATGGCTAACCAGGGTGAGAATGGGGTCCCGGGGGACTGTTAAAGTATCAAAAGCGTTCTTTTCGTCATTGATAACTAAAAGAGAAAGGAGGGTTTTCTTGTCTACTAACTAGGAGAGAAAAAAAGCAAGGCAGGGTCATGTGCTTAATAGCATTGTATCACCCCTTACAGCTTTCTTGTTATTGGTAATTTCTTCCTGAATATCTCAATCCCGATACAACTACCCTATGTTTACTATTTTACGTTAAAAAATGTAAGCCAATTTTCATATATTAGGATCATACGACCTCATTTGACCTGCATGCTATCTACCTGACAATGGGACAGATAGCCTTTGAAAGATTGTCGCTTTTCATGAATAAATATCTCCGCTAGTGACCATACAATTGAAACAGGGTCCTGTGACTGTATTAACCCACAGAACGATTGTGTAGTGATAATGTTTAATATATTATATATAACGTATCCCTAAGGATTTCAAGACCCCCGGGTTAATATCCGCTGGAGCGCCGGTGTTTGGGGGATCACCTCTTATCCCTCAATGACCTATAACGACCTCAAACTGGGCTTTCTATACCCACTTACCACAAAACCAGCAGCTGTGGTGCCAACTCTATCCACCGAAATTCAGTCATTCCGTTCTGAATCGATGCTGCAGTAAACGTCACAATAGTTAAACACTGGCACTGATATTTCTGTCATTCAATGCCAGGATAAATATCGGAGTAGCTGATACTGACATTGATATTTCTGTCATTCAATGCCTGGCTATCGAAGGAGCTGATACTGGCACTGATATTTCTGTCATTCAATGCCTGGCTAAATATCGAAGTAGCTGATACTGACAATGATATTTCTGTCATTCAATGCCTGGCTAAATATCGAAGTAGCTGATGCTGACATTGATATTTCTGTCATTCAATGCCTGGCTAAATATCGAAGTAGCTGATGCTGACATTGATATTTCTGTCATTCAGTGCCTGGCTAAATATCGAAGTAGCTGATACTGACATTGATAGTACTGTCATTCAATGCCTGGCTAAATATCGAAGTAGCTGATACTGACATTGATATTTCTGTCATTCAATGCCTGGCTAAATATCGGAGTAGCTGATACTGACATTGATAGTACTGTCATTCAATGCCTGGCTAAATATCAGAGTAGCTGATACTGACATTGATATTTCTGTCATTCAATGCCTGGCTAAATATCGAAGTAGCTGATACTGACATTGATAGTACTGTCATTCAATGCCTGGCTAAATATCGAAGTAGCTGATGCTGACACTGATTATTTCTATTGTCATTCAATGCCTGGCTAAATATCGAAGTAGCTGATACTGACATTGATAGTACTGTCATTCAATGCCTGGCTAAATATCGAAGTAGCTGATACTGACACTGATATTTCTGTCATTCAATGCCTGGCTAAATATCGAAGTAGCTGATACTGACATTGATAGTACTGTCATTCAATGCCTGGCTAAATATCGAAGTAGCTGATACTGACATTGATATTTCTGTCATTCAATGCCTGGCTATATCGATAGTCGAGTATTTTGCTGAATGCTGATGCTGATTGATATTTCTGTCATTCAATGCCTGGCTAAATATCGAAGTAGCTGATGCTGACATTGCTATTTCTGTCATTCATGCCTGGCTATATAACGAAGTAGCTGATGCTGAACATTTGATATTTTCTGTCATTCGGTGCCTGCTATATATCGAAGTCAGCTGATACTGACATTGATAGTACTGTCATTCAATGCCTGGCTAAATATCAGAAGTAGCTGATACTGACATTGATATTTCTGTCATTCAATGCCTGGCTAAATATCGAGTAGTGATACTGAGGATTGATAGTACTGCTCATCAATGCCTGGCTAAATATCGAAGTAGCTGATACTGACACTGTAATTTCTGTCATTCAATGCCTGGCTTAAATATCGAAGTAGCTGATACTGACATTGATAGTACTGTCATTCAATGTCCTGGCTAATATCGAAGTAGCTGATACTGACATGATATTTAACTGTCATTCAATGCCTGGCTAAATATCGAAGTAGCTGATACTGGACATTAGAGGTGAATTTCTTTTTTTTTTTTTTTTTTTTTTTGTGGTTGTTTTACTGTCCAATTCAATGCCTGGCTAAATATTGAAGTAGCTGATACTGGCACTGATATTTCTGTCTGATACCGACATTGAAGTATATCATTGTGGACCTTCAAGAACGTTACTTGTGCCCTTGTAATTGAAAGTTCTACGCAGTTATTATCATTATTATTATTATTATTTTTTTTTTTTGCTTTATCACAGTCCTCCAATTCGACTGGGTGGCATTTATAGTGTGGGGTCCCGGGTTGCATCCTGCCTCCTTAGGAGTCCATCACTCTTCTTACTATCTGACCGTTTCTAGGATCACACTCTTCTGCATGAGTCCTGGAGCTACTTCACCTCTAGTTTTTCCAGATTCCTTTTCAGGGATCTTGGGATCGTGCCTAGTGTTCCTATGATATGGGTACAATTTCCACTGGCATATCCCATATCCTTCTTATTTCTATTTCAGGTCTTGATACTTACCATTTTTTTTTTTTTTTTCCTTTCATTATTATATTATTATTATTATTCAGAAGACGAAGAATTTCCCTTTTTTATCCATATCGAACAAACCCACCACAGTGGCCACTAACATGAAATTCTTGAAGCTTCGAAAGAATATCATGGCATTCATTACGAAGAAGTAAGAGGAGGAGGAGGTAACAGGGACACACAGAAAGAGAAGATATCCCAAGAGATATCGAGAGCTTGACATCGACTGAATCATCTGGTTTCCACCTCGAAAACAAACTGTTGACTTCAGGCCTACGTAGGCCTATCGTGTGATAAGCCTAAGGCTACGTAGACGAAATTCATAGAGGTTGGAACGCCAAGCATCGAAAATAGGAATGAAAATGAAGATGAAATTACTCCATAATACGTGATTCATGTTCATTGTCGTTTGTGAATAATAATAATGAATAATAATAATAATAATAATAATAATAATAACTGAATGCGGGTAATCAATTTGCCGGAATCTTCTGCCTAATGAATAAAAATAAACTATAAAAAGTCAAGCCGTCTACGACAGGAAAATAATAATAATAATAATAATTAAAATAATAAAATAATAATAATAATAATAATAATAATAGACCAGCCTCCCTGCGCAACCAGAAGGTCTCCGTTTTCCAGATTAGAAAGCGGTACAGAAATATATATATATATATATTATATAGATATATATAATATATAATATATATATTATATATATATATATATAAAATTCTCCTTCACGCTTCCCCATACGTATACATACATACACACACACACACACACACACAATATATATATATATATATATATATATATATATATATATAAATGTTATATATATATATAATATAAAACTATATAATATATATAACATATATATATAAACATATAGCTCGGCGTATGACATTTCACAAATTGAATCCAGATTACCTTATCTGCTACGTACAAACATATACAAATGACTTCAAATTCATCGTCCTAATCAACCACAATCTCTCTCTCTCTCTCTTAGACAGCACCGGCTGCAACCCACATCAATCAACTAACCATACGGTACGTAATTCACTGCTACTACGATCAGCTCTTTAGCTCTTTGGCAAGTTTCGTGGATAAAGCGAGAGAGAGAGAGAGAGAGAGAGATAGAGTGAGCGTTCACTTATTTATGACATATGCTACATTCCTCGTCGCCTTATAATGTATAAAAAAATAATAATAAACAATCTTCCTTCTTCCTGCGTTCTCCTGAGTAGCTCTGACGTCATCGCCAAAGCATGTTTTTACTCAATACAGGTGCTGGATAGTTCGGCATTAAATGTCAGCCTAGCGCCGTGCGTTCAATTTAACCGTGGAATGGGGTTTGGGGTGGGGGTGGGGGGTGGGGGTGGGGTGGGGGCCTTAACGGTACAGCTAAGTGAACAAGCAACCTTGCATGCAAATCTAGTATAATATACAATCACTTAGGCATATAGATTTCAAACAGTCATACATGTATACTGGAATATATTTCAAACATATATATATTATATATATCATATAATACTATATATATATAGTATATATATATATAGGCCTATATCTACACATAGATACGTTTATATATATACGTGTGTGTGTATGTATATATATATATATATATATATATATATATATATATATATATCTAGCCTCTTAAAGAAAGATCCAAGTGACTTAAAGTAACCTATATAGGCCTAGGGGTTGCAAGTCCTAGCCTACGGTTCAAAATAAAGTATACCTATTATACCAGCTGCTCTTTTTTTCCTTTTTTTTTTTAAGAGGCGCTAGACTTATTTAAGGCCCACCACAGCTGATTTACTACCTTGGCTCACTAGGGCGTCGGTGTTATCTATTTTATTTTATATCATCCTGGAACAATCTGGCTCCATCAACTCGGTGGCTGAGGATGTTAAATACACACACACACACACACACACACACCACACACATATATATACCTATATATATATAAATTACCTAGTCACTAGTTACCCAAAATCACAAAGCTATCTGAGACCCATCATATTTTTTACAGCCAATGTATACAATATCTCACCTAAAAACTGCATTCTTATCGAGTAATTTGTCACTCAAAGCATATGTTACCAAAATTCTTCATTAAAATGATGGGAGGAAATATATCAAACGATGGGAAAAATATCTATATAGGGTATACGTATTCGGGATAAATACTATCCACATTTTCAGTCACCGAGCCTTCTCCTCTTAAGTCACTAAATAGTGTCAATTACCGTCTAGTTTAATTCAATCGTGGTTAACTACGCGTGTGATTCACAGGTTCTTCGCAGTAGTTGATGCCAAAAAACAGAAACGTATGCATACGCATGAACGCTATATATATATATATATATATATATATATATATATATATATATACTATATATATATATATAACATGAATCATGTCAAGATTAACCAACCAACTATTTTTCAAGACATTTATTATACCACTGATTTATATATATATTATATATATATACATATATCAGATGGTGTGTATATATTATATATACTATATATATATATATTATATATATATATATATATATATCTATACAGATATATCATACAGATGGATATATATCATATATATATATATATATCCATAAAACTACGAGAAAAGGCGTTTTTAACCGATATATAGCTCCCACAGGCTTCACGCTACCCGCAGCACAGCTGATCGAGCTACACAAAAAAAAAAAGAAAAAAGTAATATATATATAAACATACAGCCTCATCCGCCCAACACAAGCCTACTACTATACAAGCTGGCTCGGAACCTCAAGAAACATCGTAAACAAAATCACTTATCATACGAATGGCGCACGAAAAACAAAATCGTAAAACTGATGAACTTCCCATCAGGACACGATACAAGACCAACCCTCACGAGAGAGAGAGAGAGTGGAAAAATTGTTATTGTAGCTGGACTCACCCATATATATCTCTTCAGATATCGATGCTTAAGCCCCTAAACGCCAGAGAGTCCTTATAGCTACTGTCCTTGGAAAATCAACGGGCGCCTAGATTCGACTAAACAATAGATAAACACACTTTAGTTTACGCGAGCTGCAGCGACTCACACCTGACTTCTATGGCCTCCGAGGCCTGACTGAGGGGGAGAGGTGACGGTAGCCCCACACTGGCAGGAAAATTCAGTTGCGTTAAACACAATATCCCATATTCCTGGCATTGCTCGGGAATATTACGCTAAAATACAAAGAAATTGTATCGTTTCAGTCCTTATTCGCCTTAAATGTCAAGTAATGTACAATAAAGAGCGAATTACCTGCAAGAGCAGCCGATATAGTCAACAATGAAAGCTACCGTTGGGGAAAAAGAAATAAAACATCGTGCGTCAGGCAACGCCGGGGGGGAAATTATTCGAAGTTGTCGTACCATGCGCAAAGGTTCTCTCTCTCTCTCTCTCTCTCTCTCTCTCTCTCTCTCTCTCTCTCTCTCTCTCTCTCTCTCTCTCTCAGGATGTATTCATTTTACATGAGTCACTAAATGAGTTTGATAATTTTCTGATAGTTATTTATCACCTTCTTAAATACAGCATATATTATAAAAATAATTCACCAATTTAAAAACGATATTATCATTCTCATGTTTGGAATATATCAATCTGTGAGCTTTATATACATACATACATACATACATACATACATATATCTATCACTACATATATATATATATATATTATATCTATATATAATATGGGAATAATATCATATCCTTATATATATATATATATATATGTGTGTGTGTGTGTGTGTGTGTGTGTGTGTGTGAGTAAAAGGAGCCCATAAAAACGCCAATATATACTATAACGTAAGTACTATATTTCAGAGACTGCTGCTGTCTCTCTCTTTAGGTAAGTAATGAATGAGAAAAGTTACAGAAAAGGCAGTATTTATATCAAGATATCCATCCACAGGTAGCCATTTTACTAGGTCACCCCTGCTGATAATTCCTCTTTAAACTTCTTAAGCGCTGGTTGAAGAAAGATTTTTTTCTATGATATCTGAATCCCAGGTGCCCTTTGAGATGTTCATTACCTGTCTTTGTTTAATCAAGGCTGACTCTATCATCTGGCCTTTGTACCAACATTTGCTGTTATGAATCATACCTGACAAATTCCGGTTTATTCTGTGCTTATGGTTATTTATATATAGCCTTGATTAAACAAAGACAGGGAATGAACATCTCAAAGTGTGCCTGGGCTTCAGATACCATAGATAAAATCTTCCTTCAACCAACGCTTAAGAAGATTAAAGAGAAATAATCAGCGGGGGTGACCTAGTAAAACGGCTCCCTGTGGATGGATCTCTTGGTATAAATACTGCCTTTTCTGTAACTTTTCTCATCCATTCCCTACCTAAAAAGAGAGAAAGCAGTCTCTGAAATATAGTACTTACTTTCTATATTTTGTCATTTTTAATGGCTCCTTTTATTAGATGGAATTCTGTTGTAACAGATCATTTTTACCGGTAATATATATATATATATATATATATATATATATATATATATATATATATATATATATATATATATATATATATATATATATATCTTAAAAGAAAAGCAAATATGTCAGTGAATTGTTAGACCTCAGCTTTCTTCGCTTAGATACAAGAGAGGGCGGGCCTAGCGACAAACACTGGATTCCTCAAAGGGTGCTGAAATGAAAGAACTGTCTGAATTGATGATCATGCAATGTAAGGCTGGTGACCCTTACAGCCTGGGTGAGGCTCGTGGTTGCTATGCCATTTTTTAAGGAAACGTGTCCTGGATGTGTGTATGTGTTTGTGCGTGTAATGGATGGGTTCCACTGCCCGAAAATCTAGAGAAAGTGACACTCTGTTTTTTCTAGTGACAAGACACAGGGACGGCTTTGGAGGTCTCAAGGTCAGAAAAGCCCATTGAAAAGGTACAGTACCTTTAAAAGGACTTAGGAAAGTTGCCTTTTTGAAAGAGAGTAGTTAATGTGTATACATTTATTTACATTTATTTATGTGTTGGAGAATATAATAGATATGTCTCTTTGTTCAGATGGGCTCATGGCATTATGCAAGAGAATGGGATTCTCTAAAGACTTGACTATTTAAATGTAGAAACTAATAGTTTGTGAGTTTATAGGGGTGATTACGCTTAGTCTAATTCAGGAGAGCAGAATACAGTTTTACAGTCTTTTTATGGGTCAGACTTAGTTCTTAATATTACATCATTTAATCACTTTGTTCCATATCATGTTCAGCTAGTTTGGGAAATAAAAAGTATATTTTCATATCTACGAGGATTCATTAGCCCAGCTTATGTAGTTTGATTCCGTAGCAGAGAGATAACCAGCAGAGAGATAAACTAGTGCTGAATGTTCGAAAATGCTCGGCAATATATATATATATATATATATATAATTATATATATATATATATATATATATATATACTGTATATATAGGTAAAGGTGTTCTGTAACAACAGAATTCCATCTAATAAAAGGAGCCCATAAAAACACCAAAATAAAATGTAGAGAGAAAAGTACTATATTTCAGAGACTGCTGTCTCTCTCTTCAGGTATATGAATAGGGCTCCTTTTATTAGATATATATATACTATATATATATATATATATATATATATATATATATACATATATATATATATATATATATATATATATCATATATCCACAGAAGTTCCATCAGCAGTATATCAAGTTAGCTCAACTATGGCAAGATAAACTTCAAAAGAAACTCCCCTATCTTGCCGAGTCTCTCACTTGGGTACCGAACCAGGGTACTCAAGATAGTATGGCTATTGTTCTAACCGCTGGAAAAAATTGCCAACACCTATAATATCACCATAATTCTCGACTGGTTTGGTTAGCTCAGAGTAACTCATTCTCACTCAGTCTCAAATATTTACGAAGTAACAATGGTTATAACTGTTATTATATCTCAAGCGTTATTGGCCAAAAGGCTATATTATATGTTATTATTATTATTATTATTATTATTATTATTATTATTATTATTATTATTATTATTATTATTATTATTGACGGAATGCCATTTTCCTAAATGCAGAATGGCTTCAGAATTAGGATAGGACAAGAGCCACTGCAATGTTCTTTATATAAAAATCAATACTTGATGATATCTAGTTTGTTATCTATCTATCTATCTATCTATCTATCTATCTATCTATCTATCTATCTATATATCTATATATAGATATATTATATATATATATAGTATATATATATATATATATATATATATATATCATGTGTGCCTCACCCATCAGAGAATGTGGTTCTAATTTGCCATTCTGGAATGAGGCTGCGAGCCCTACTAACTCCACCAAACCTAACTCAGACCCAACAACGCCACTAACTGAGCTAGGTACATAACTACGGAACCTTCCCAAATAACTAGTCTTCAGCAATCTCCAACCACACTGACTAGACACCACATAATGTGAATAACATTATGGTAAAACAGGGCCGTCAATTCGCTTCTTCCAAAAACTTGAGGCATCCCGTTGCGTCTCTGGGGAAATCTTGCACATTTGGAATCCTGGAAGGGAAACTGGGCCACGCAGTTATTGAACTGGAATGCGGGACACCGTCGTGCTATTGCTTGCAACATGTTGCAAAGCCTCCCAGATGATGCAACTTGCTGTTGCACGTCGTGTAACGATGTACGACGCGAGGATGCAAAGGGGTCTTGCAATGCAAGACAGCGTGGTTATACCATTTAGTTAGTTTATGCATTGTTGCAAAACGCAAAGTCTATCTGATACAAGTACAGGGTTTTCATTTGATGAGATGGTTACCGAAAGTGTTAGTTCCAGCAGGGGGGTCTCTCGGCCAGTATTTATACATATGAATGTCTTTTGCTGCAATACAGCTGTATAAAACACCATTTGAGCGTTGCTATGGATATGACATGTTAAAGGAGTGTTTTATATACAAAGCGCCCAAGATATATGGTTGCAACGTTCAAGTAGTTTCATGTGCCTTTTATCTTCGTATGTATGTATATACATATGTAATATATATTTGTATATATATTAATTTATGTATATAATATACAGATAAACAGAAAAACTGAATGACATAGATGTTCTGCTTATATATCAAATTGGAAGGACTTTGACTTTGGAATACAACAAAATTTTAAAAAATTCCGATTCCGGTACAAACCAGGCGACATCTGTTCGGTGAAATGACCAGGCTTAACGTAATGCCTACAGTGCACAACTTATGGCGCACTGACGTCACTATACCCCCTGCGAGGGCTGATAATTATCAGACACCTAATTAATTCCTGAGCATGACTGCGTGACCTTTCCTTGCGACCGTGGATTTAATTTACGATTTTTTTTCTTATAAGAACGCGGATGTTACTTAGTAGAATGGAACTTTAACTTAAATACTTTTGATTTATTATTTCTATGCCACAAGGAATTCCAAAGGACATTTATGAAGATTATGGCTTTAAAGTCCGATATTAAATGAAATGAATTCTTTTTAAGACTATAATTAAAATGGCTTAACATGACAGAACCTTTAAAAATACGTTAGCCCTAAACTCTCTCTCTCTCTCTCTCTCCTCTCTCTCTCTCTCTCTCTCTCTCTCTCTCTCTCTCTCTCTCTCTAAGCATTAATTTTTTCATCATAACACACAGACCTCTCTTTTGATGTTATGTGATACCCTGTTGCTTTCAATATTATATATATATATATCTCTCTCTCTCTCTCTGGAGACCTATGAGGTCATGCAGCGCCAAAAATGTAAAACTGATAGGAGAGCTTTGAGAAAAGGAAGATGGAAGAAAGAGAATACGAACGGAGGTAGAGTAAAGGGAACGAAAGGGGTTGAAGCAGCTAGGGCCCTAAGAACCTTCAGTAATGCCTACAGTGCACCGCGTGAGGTGTACTGACGGCGCTACCCCGGCCGTGGCGAAGAACTTATATTGGTGATGCATACGTTGCCTCTTTCAGAACCAAGATAAATGTCAATATAAGCCTAAAATCGCGGCGGAGCTTATTTGACCTATGCCGTCGTCACTTGTGGATTCAATCCATCCGACAGGTTCCTCTCCAGGGCCGACCTTAGCCGAAATTTTGCATAAGCCATGATGACAGATTGATAGCGAGGGGCCAAGCAAGAGAGCAAGAAAGCAAGAGAGCTAGAGAGCAAGTGTTAGGAAACAACAAGAGTCTGTCCAGAGAATAGCTAGGGAAAATTTAGTTAGGAAAACCCACTAGTAGAGAAATATATAGTAAGGGTAGAGTGATGAAGAATCTACCTTAACTCCTGGTAGATTCTTCATCACTCTACCCTTACTATATATTGTTCTACCAGTGGGTTTCCCTAACTAAATTTTCCCTAGCTATTCTCTGGACAGACTCTTGTTGTTTCCAAACACAAGAAAGCAAGAGAGCAAGAGAGCAAGAAAGCAAGAGAACAAGAGAGCAAGAAAGCAAGAGAGCAAGAAGAGTATCCAGAAGTGTTTTTTTTCTCTTTATTTCTTTCTCTCTTTTGAATTGAACTAAATATAGTATTCAGACCAAAGCCCAAGCACTGGGACCAATAAGGTCATTCAGCTCTGAAATGGAAATTCAGAGTAAAAAGGTCTGAAAGGCGTAACAGGAGGAAAACCTCAAAGCAGGTGGGGAGCAAGATGGAAGGGAGAGAAAATGAAAGGAGGTACAGTAAAAGTAATGAAGGGGGTGGCAGCTTGGGGCCTGAGGAAGGCACGCTGCAAAGAATCTTAAGTGATTGCCTACAGTGCACCACAAGAGTCTCTTTCGTTTGCAGCGTCAAATTGATTTTTCCAATATTTCCCCTCCCCCCCCCCTTTTTTTTTCTTTGAGAAGTTCTTCAGTATAATACGTCCTGTGGTTAATACTTGAACAGCTGATTTTGCTGGCGTTTTCACCAAGAAGTGCTTCGATAGATTTCGTGCTTTGGTTGATTGATAGCTTTTAACATTTGTTTATATTGCCTGATTCTGCACGATCTCTGGATAGCGATTTACGAATAAAAACCATTTCACGCGTTGGATCAATACAACTTTAACCTTAAATAGAATAAATCCCACTGAGGCTAGAGGGCTGCAATTTGGTACGTTAGATGATTGGAGGGTGGACGATCAACGTACTAAAGTTGCACCCCTCTAGCCTCGTTCAGTTGTTGCGATCTGAGGGCGGATAGCAAAAGTGCGGACGGACAAACAGGTTTCTTTTACGGAAAACTAAAAAATTGTGGACGGGACGAGGATAATAATAACTCTGTCCTTCATGAACTCTACTCGAAGGAGGCGGTACGTCCTTCAAGAACAATGGACCTATTCTTGAAGAATATAAAGGAGCCGAGGTGCCCTCGAATAACAAAGGATGTCTTTAGTCTTTCACGATTAATTCCTTGGAATTGAATCATTCACTCACATTCTTGTCTTTTTATTGATCAATTTAACTTTTTTTTTCCTTCAATAACTGATCTCTTCTTTCTGCGTTTTCTGTTACTTTAAGTTGCTATTTTTAAATGAACACCCTGTGAAGGGAGTGTTCCATATCAATATTAAGAGTTCATCTTCTGAATAATAAATAATAATAATAATAATAATAATAATAATAATAATAATAATAATAATAATAATAATAATAATAAGCTCTAATTTCAAGTCAGTGACTCCTGTGGTGGGCTTGTTCCATATGAAGAGGGTTCATCTGAATAATAATATAATGACAATAATAATAATAATAATACAGACATCAGTATCTCTCTCTCTCTCTCTCTCTCTCCCTCTCTCTCTCGCAAGCATTAATTTTCTATTATTATGCCTTCTGACGTTTCGTTACCAGCAATACTTTCTCTCTCTCTCTCTCTCTCTCTCTCTCTCTCTCTCTCTCTCTCTCTCTCGATATGGGCTTGTTATAGGTTCCAGCCCGAACTGAGAGATATGCACAAACCAAACAAACAACAAGAAACAGGGTCCCAAAAACGCGATAAACCATTACCCATTTAAAAATCAAAATGCCAATGAATCAATCATATCAACATGACGGACGGAAACCAAGTTACCGCCTTTTCTATTTATTTATTTTATGAGGGAACAGGAACCGCCTTTTCTATTTATTTACTCTATGAGGGACAGGAAGGGACTTGGCGCGAACATCTTAAACGCCACATATCGCCCACGTATGTGGCCCGGATAGCTCAGTCGGTAGAGCATTAGGCTTTTAACCTAAGGGTCCAGGGTTCGAGTCCCTGTTCGGGCGGTATCTTTTTTTTCCCAACTTCGAATATCTACGATTTTATGAAAACACGAACGACAAATCTCCGACCATTCATTCAAGCGTATATAGTCTGATTACGCAACGCTTTAATTAGCGTATTTCGTAAGCGTCGACGTACGGCAAGCGATGATACAACCAATCAAATAGAATGATACATATCAAAGTATAATCTAGTATCATCCACAAGTGCATTGTGAATGAGTAAATGGCAGGTACTTTGATAAAATGTCGACGAGACGAGGTTTGCCGAAATATTAGGAGAGTTACCGCTTCGAACAGTCCCGTTTTTTATATCAACCGTTTCCTCAACTATTATTTCCTGGTGTTTGTGAGTCACGCGTCATCAGAATTTATGCTTTTTCGTCGAAGATCTCAGAAAGATCTTTGCTGTTATCTTCTCCACTGACGTGAGAATCATTCTCAAGTACAGGGAGGCTGGAGAGAACAGGAGGGAGGAGATGGGAACGATATATATATATCCAAATGAAAAAGAAGAAACTTACCGAGCGAAGATATCGGGAAATGATTATACTAGGTTTTACGTAATGTCAAAAAACGCCCTGGACGGCGATTACGTAAATGCTCATCTCCCGAGGGTCGAATGGACGTTCATATTCGTTCGTAAATCACGTGGATCTCCTATAACCGACGCAATGATCCCTCTAAATACAATGAATGAATATTCTCGTTAGTTCCAAATACCTGAAAATCCATAAAATTCCCGTTTTCTATCATTGCTCCTCATCGAGTTGCTGGTGAGATTTGATGACTTGCCATATCGACGAAAAATATTTTTTAAAATTTATTTATACTGATAAAATATATTAAAACACAACAACCAAAAATTGGTACTGTGTTCGGCCAGGCATCGTATAATGTACATAAAACGCTAAACTACGGTTATTCTGAAAAACTGTGAAGGAATTACGCAATAATAGTATATGATTATATAATAAATATTAGATATTTATCCAACTGGATGGTACTCATCATATTGCCGCTGGGTAGTGATTATACGCTAAGAATTACAACAATTATTCGACTAGCATTACCAATAATAATTACCATTAAAACAAAGGGAATAACGTTGTTGATATGTTTAGTGTGTGTGTTATAATTGAGATTCTTAGTGAAAGTGCATAATTAAACGTTTCCATAATTATAATTTGTCTCGTGTGTTTCCACCGATGCATTTTCAAATATTTCATGTAAACTCCATTACAGTATATAGTGGCTAAGAGTTGGAGTGGACACACCTTCGTTCGTCACCTGTTAACCACAATTTTTAGACCCAGTCCGCCACTGCCTACGTCATTTAAAAATATACTTCGCTATATGGAATGCAAATGAATCTAACAAGCAAGATAAATTTCATCAATTTAAAAAAAAATTTAAAAAAAAAAAACACGCGCAAGCACATTAGTCAACGAAGAAAAATTATGATATAAAATATAAAATCAAACGTAAATTGGACTCTTAACAGCAGGAGTTTTCCAAAAAACATAATTCAACAAGAGAGAGAGAGAGAGAGAGAGAGAGAGAGAGAGAGGAGAGAGAGAGAGAGAAGACATAGCTGCTGTATCCTACGTATATATCTACAAATATCAAAATTAACTTGATGGGAGAAGTTCT
>NC_087224.1:2681241-2693741 GCF_015104395.2 Macrobrachium nipponense | reverse complement strand
CCAGATCTGGGTGGCAGTATAAATCTGGATCTGGCGCCCTCTAAATGCAGATCCGGGTGGCAGTCTAAATCCGGATCTGGGTGGCAGTCTAAATCCGGATCTGGATCGCCGTCTAAATCCGGATCTGAATCACCATCTAAATCCAGATCTGAATCGCTAAATCTGTATCCTGATCGCCCTCTAAATCCGGATTTAGAGGGATTGGCCCACAATACACCACTCAACAAAATTTAAGTTCCCTTTACCTTCTGTTACTTATTTCAAGTGAACACCAAAAAATTATTCCTTGGAAGCTTGAAGCATTTATAGTCATTGGCCCATGTGGTGGGCTGGTTCCATACGAATAGGGTTCAGCTTCTGAGTAATAATAATAATAATAATAATAATAATAATAATAATAATAATAATAATAATAAATAATAAATTCAATAATTGTTTGTGGTATCTTGTGCTTATACAAAGACTAACAAGCACAAGATGGGACAAGTTCTCTATCAATCATAAAGAGAACAGAAAGGTCTGCCCCATTCTTTCTTTCCTGTTGGATAACTCTTCCATTTTTAAACTTTCTTCTAAATCATGGTACCCCTTTCAGTCGGTTAAACAACTGGCTGCTCTATTCTGTTCCAACTAACCTGAGGGTGAAGTTCGAAGGAAATTGAAGGTTTTTTTTTTTGGTCAATATCTTATCTATTTCTATTATGGGAGCTGAATGTAATTACCATGGTAACTGCCTTTGACAAGAATAATTCTTAAGAGACAGAAGAACCATTAAACAGAACCTCAGGTAAGTTTTGTCACCTGAAGGCTTATTTATCCATCGCACGTTATAGCTGTATAATAAAATGACAACTGAAACAAAGCAGGAAAATGTCTTTGAGAAGGTAAAAAACGAAAACAGAATCAGAAATCACCCTAAGACCTGAAGACTTGGAAGCAATCCCACCGCAAATCCCGAAAAGGACCTTACTGTCACATCTTTCCAAGACTGTGCAAACATTCTGTTGTTCATGCAGGTTGGGGAAACGTGTTCGTTGCTTCCAGAACTCAGGAGAGAATTAGGTGCCCATCCTTCCATATCATACCACTTATTATTCTCTTACATATGCGAGAATGTTCTGATAGCTGTTCTTGTTTTTCAGAGTCTAGCCAATGTTGGGAATTTTGCCTGCCACCTCTGAACTGAGTGCAATTACGTTATTGTATATTGCACCACTTTACGAAATATGTCGTTCGGATCATAAGGCGATACTTCATTGGGTGACTGTACGAGTTTTTTTTTTAAGAGGGGCAGTGACTGTAAGTTGTGCCTTTTTCCACTTCGCTGATGGAAGTGGTGTTGTTTGGCCATCTGCCTTGACTATTGTCGAAGAGTTTTGAATCCTTGCACAGAATGCCTTTGTACTTGCTTTATCTCTCTACAAAATCCTACTCAGGCAAGTATGTCCTAGGGAATATATAACTGTATTTGGTAATCATTTTCTGTATAATTTTTCAATGCAAATTCATATGCAATATGAATTTTCTCCAATAAAATAAAAACTACTGAGGCTAAAGGGCTACAATTTGGTATAAGTTGAAGACTGGAGGGTGGACGATCAACGTACCAATTTGCAGCCCTCTAGCCTCAGTAGATTTTAAGATCTGAGGGCGGACAGGAAAAGTGCGGACGGACAGACAAAGCTGTCGCAATAGTTTTCCTCTTGTGTGTGTGTGTGTGTGTGTGTGTGTGTGTGCAAACTCAGCATAGTTAATTCTCCCCACGGACAAGCATTAGTGCATAGATTGTATGCAAATCATTCCATTATGCATTTCGTTTTGCAGATTACTCCACTCAGGATATCCTCAATTTCTGTTTTGTAAAGCACATTGGATAATATTAAGCAAACTCTCTCTCTCTCTCTCTCTCTCTCTCTCTCTCTCTCTCTCTCTCTCTCTCTCTCTCTCTTTAAACCCAGGGTGTAGGAATGTCACAAATGCCTATCATGCATGTGTTTATGCAGTTATTATTATTATTATTATTATTATTATTAATTAATTAATTAACTTGCACAGACAGCTTACAACTGACACAAAACAGATATTGTCGAGAAAGATGAACATCAAAGAGAACTTAAATAAGCAAAACAGAGGTAAAGAAAGCATCAAAGAGGACATAACAACCAAAATAGAGAGAAAGAGAGAAAAAAAAAACAAACATAAACGCGTGAAAACAAACAGACAGCTGAGAAATGGCATAAAGCTCGGGTATAGAGGGGCGGCGTTCGAAAGAAGTAGTCTACCTTAAATTCGTTTTATTTATTTATTTATTTATTTATTTACGCTTCCCTTATTTATCGACGTCTTTCTTTCCCATTCACACTCCCCTTTATTTATTGACGCTGGCTGCTGATGGAGCCACGCCAGTTTTTTACTTATAAATATTGATAAATAAAAACTTTTTCAATTCACAATTAATTTCAGTTCCTCGGGTGTTTCTTCGTATCTTTAATATAAACATTCTACATTACTCTCATATTCAAGTGCTATTCCTTCGTTTATATCTATATACTTGAGAACTTATCCTATGCTTTAGGCTTTCGTTTATAGTTTTCTAAAAAAAATAAAAAAAAAAAAAAAAACTATTGAGATGGGTATTCGTCTGCCCGTCCGCAATTTTCCCGTCTGCCCTCAGATCTTATAAACTTCTGAGGCTAGAGAGCTGCAATTTGGCATGTTGATCATCAACCGTCCAATCATCAAACGTACAAAATTGCAGCCCTCTAGCCTCTGTAGATTTCATTCTATTCAAGGTTAAATTTAGCCATGCTCTTGCGTCTGGATACACAGGCCACCACGGCCGGCTGAGAGTTTCATGGGCCGGATAAACTCCGGCGCATATTTTACTTTGTTTTTTTTTTTTTTTTTTTTTCCCTTCCTAGCTGGCTCTACCATTCTATTAAAGATTCAAGATGTACTTTTTCTTTTCCAGCATCTTTTTTTTTCTTTTCTTTTTCTGACAGGCGTTTTTAGCCTGTTACTTTCCCACACTTTCTCTTTCACTTTCCCCGAATTCTTTTTATTTTTACTTTCCCTAGCTTTTCCTGGACCAGTGAAAAAAATTGTGACGGACTTTCTTTTACTGTAGTATGTATGTACGAGCGCACATCACGACGTAAATATAAAAAAAAAATCTAAAAAATATATACACAAACTGTTAAGCAATGCTAATTACAGCCAAAATCTAAAGAGAAATTTATTATAGATAAAAACAAATAAAAAAATATATACACAAACTGTTAAGCAACGCTAATTACAGCCAAAATCTAAAGAGAAAATTGATTATAGATATAAACAAATATAAAAAATTTATACACAAACTGTTAAGCAACGCTAATTAAAGCCAAAATCTGAAGAGAAAATTTATTATAGATAAAAACAAATATAAAAAATATATACACAAACTGTTGGGCAATGCTAATTACAGCCAAAATCTAAAGAGAAAATTAATTATAGCAGTTGCTGGGTTCAAACATTACCTATAAATATTCCAGGAAAAAAATTTGCTGTTTCAATAACGCTAATTTTATTGCTACACGGGACAAGCCACAAGTGACTTTCAATCCACGAGTCACTAATGCTACAGAATTTCAATGGGATACATTTGCAGTTGTTAGAAGAGTGAATATAACTTTAAACTACACAGCAAAGGGTTCAGAAGTCAGCTTAAGACAAATGTAATAAGTCAGCTGATTAATCCATAGCGAGAAAGTATTATAAACATTAGCCTACACAACTTGCTACTAGCCCCATTGAGTTGGGTTGAATAGCCAGAATCAGACCAGCATACCTGTAAATTTTACGAGAGAGAATAAATGAGCTTTTTTAACGGAGTTTACCAAATGCACATCAAAGAAAACGTAATGGACTTGAGATTATACGTTCATTAACCGTAGAGTTTTCACGATTTTCAATCCACCTGGATCAAAATAAATTTTTACGCGTGATTATATATTGGACAACAAAAATTCGTTACTCAGACCCCCAATGCATTGATGCTTATCCATCCTGTATCCCTTTTCTAGTAAGAATAACCAAATACGAGGAATATAAAGCGTATAAGTTGCCATAAACCTCCATTCTTTAGGAATCAGCAGGTCGTTTTTCTTGTCGATACAGAAAACAAACAAAAAAAGGAGCCGTGACTGAAGGAGCTGTGTGTGTGTCTGTTCGTGTACGGCTCTAAAAACAATGTGGTTTCTTTTACGCAATTGGAAAGAAGGTGTATTCTCTCTCTCTCTCCTAAACCTTTGTTCGAAGAAGAATATATTTTTATATTATTTTCTCGAAGATTTTTTTTTTTAAATACTTTTTTTCCCGCGATGCATCTCTTCTTTTCGCCAAGGTCAGATTTTCTTTATTTTTTTCTTTTCTTCGGTGATTTCGAGAATGTCTTCGCTTGTACGTTTTTTCACTTTTTTTTTCTATTCTTTTATGATTAGCGTTTTCGTAGTTAGGCCTACGCGGTCTCTACCGCTCTGTATAGGGTACGGAGCCATTATTATTTGTTATTTTGTTTCAGTCTGCATGTAACTCATTTTTTTCCCTCAATTTTTGGTTTTGTTATGAAAGTTGGAATATATAAATTATATATATATATATATATATATATATATATATATAGATAATAGGGCTATATATCATATATATATATATATAAAAGGAGCCCAGAGAAACGCCAAAATATAGAGAGGATGTTTACTATTTCAGAGACTTACTTTCTATCTATTTTGGCGTTTTTATGGCTCCTTTTATTAGATGGAATTCTGTCGTAACAGAGCATTTTTACCAGTCATATATATATATATATATATATATATATATATATATATATATATATATATATATATATATATATACACACACAACAACAAACTTAATCTACACACTCTCCTCGCCAGCCACGCTAATACCCACCGAGAGGGTATACTGGTAAACTGATAAGCAAGCAAGAAATCAGGCTTTGTAAATACCCAGGTAATATACCCAGCGGGCTCGAGTAGCCGTGCCAGACACACGGGACAATTTTTTTTTTTTTTTTTTTTTTACGACCGGAATAACCAACCGTCTGTCTGTCTGTCTGTCCTCACTGTCTGAGAGAAAGAGACACGGCTCTTACGTCTTCCTGTTTTTTTAGGTTCGTCTCTGAAGGTGACATACCTGTTTCGTCGAAAACCGGTCACGGATATTTTGTTTCTAAGGAAAGAGGAGTTCACATTCTGTTGTTATGGGTTTCCATTAAAAGTATTATTATTATTATTATTATTATTATTAGTTATTATTATTATTATTATTATTTTATTACATTATTATTATATATTATAGATATTTTATATATTATATATATATATATATATATATATATATATATATATAGTATTATATATATATATATATATATATATATATATATATGTATATAGGCCTTGGTCTGGATACTGTATTCCAATTCAAGTTCCAAGTTCCAATTTCCAATTCCAATTCTGATAGGGTAAGGAGATTCAGATTATAATAATAATAGATTTTCGTGCTAGAACAAACCGTACTAATGAAAAAAATTTACTATAATAATAATAATAATAATAATAATAATAATAATAATAATATAATAATAATAATAATTAATAATAATTAGTACGGAAAAACTCTCTATATCGCGAGAGAATGTATTATTGTGGACCTTTAGAACAATACATACTCTCGCGATAGAGAGTTTTTCCCTACTAATTATTATTATTTTATTATTATTATTTATTATTATTCATTATTATTATTATTATTATTATTCCATTATTGATTATTATTATTATTATTATTAAGTATAGTAAACAAAAAAAAAATTTCATTAGTACGGTTTGTTCTAGCACCGAAATTTATTATTATTATTCATCTGAATTTCCCTACCTATCAGAATTGGAATTGGAAATTGGAGCTTGGAACTGGGAATTGGGAATACAGTATCCAGACCAAAGGCCATATATACTATATATATAATATATATATATATATATATATATAGTATATATATATATATCTATAAAATGGTGTGAATGTGTGTGTGTGTGTATGTATGTATCATTCATTTACGTGAATCTATCGATACTTTAATATCCCTCCTACGAAACGCGAGCACCAAAATCATTGATATTCAAATACTGACTCGTTCCTCTAACCTAACTCTAGGTACTGGTCGCAAGCACCGGCCGTTACTAGCGTCAGCGAGGTTACCAAGTGGCATTACTTATGCAGGAAGGAAACCAGAAAACTTACAATGGTTATAAGTTAGAGGTGGGGCTTCGTTCACTAGCGCTTACCTACACCCAACGGAAAACGGTTTGCCAGACGATGGGGAAAATATAGGCGTGTTTAGTGACGTGAATTGAGAACTAATTAGAGATTGTGATTCATGTTGTCTTATGCATTAGCCTACATGATTTGTTTGAGAAATATCTCTAAGAAAATAGAAAATATCTAAGAGGAATTTTGGACATGAGAGAGGATATATTTCCTTTGTGTATCACTGTGTGGTGTTACAATAATCAGACATTACAATATCACTTGAGAGAGAGAGAGAGAGAGAGAGAGAGAAGGGGCGTTTCATAAATATATGCATTCTTGAGGTACTGACAGACACAGACAAGTAATTGCAAGCAACTGCTGACATTTAGAGAGAGAGAGAGAGAGAGAGAGAGAGAGAGAGAAAGCATCTTCGATCTCTAACTGTCTGCAAAGTCATTCCTTCCGGCCCGTATCACCCGAGTTCGTTAAAGTTTTGCCGTCCATCGTTAGATTTACTTCTGATTGGTTGCTGCCTGGTACTGCAGTGCCCTCTCTCTCTCTCTCTCTCTCTCACACAAATGATACTGTAATATCACACAATGCTACACAAACATACCAAATCTTCAAACAGCACTCTAGCCTCACAGTAGTTTTTTTGTTTCATTTCAGGTTAAAGTTAGCCATGATCGTGCGTCAGGCACCGCCGTAGGTGCCAATAACACAGGCCAGGGGCAGTGGCTGAGAGTTTCATGGGCTGCAGTTAAACTTTTCATCTCTTACTACATTATACGCTGTCCAGGAAAGTCCGAACTTTTTTTTTTTTTAAGCCAAAAATCTCGACAATATTACAACGTGACTTCACCTAATGAAGACCGCCCTTCGACAACCTTCTCTGCAATAACCTCCGGTCCTGTGAGACCGACTAAAGACCGCGTGACCCTCAATGACACGGACCCAAGGCACGGACCCAATTCGGTCCGCGATAATACGGGTCTGTCTGACCCAACCGGAATCAGGCGGACATGATGGGACATCGCTTCCTCCTCACAGTCTCGTCTGGGTACATCCAGGAGCCACTTAGAGCTCTGAATGGGTCCTGGGTATGTCTGGGTACGTCCAGCACTCAGTTAGAGCTTAAAGTGGGTCCTGGGTACGTCTGGGTACGTCCATGACCCACTTTGAGCTCTAAGTGGGTCCTGGATACGTCCAGGACCCACTAAGAGCTCTGAATGAGTCTTGGGTACGTCCAGCACTCAGTAAGAGCTCTAAGTGGGTCCTGGGTACGTCCATGACCCACTTTGAGCTCTAAGTGGGTCCTGGGTACGTCCAGGACCCACTTAAGAGCTCTATGTGGGTTCTGGGTACGTCCATGACCCACTTTGAGCTCTAAGTGGGCACGTACGTCCAGGACCCACTTAAGAGCTCTAAGTGAGCTCAGGGTATGTCCAGCATCCCTAAGAGCTCTGAATGGGTCCTGGTTACGTCTGGGTACGTTCAGGACCCACTTCAGAGTCCTGGGTACGTCTGAGGGACAACTAGGCTTGAGAGATGTAAGCGAAGTTGAGGTAAAAATCCTTGTGGCTGTCATTTTCTTTTATATATAATGTTATTTGTTTGATTTATTTAGTGTAATTGCACTTTATTTCTTATGTCATTCAATAAATGCTCAATAGTGGCCTTCATTGCCGTGTATTTGAAAGCTGACATCTTGATAAAGATATAACTCGTGCGTATGAATTCGCTAGGAATTCATATGTATGAGACGATAGTGTTTAATTGGATTACCACAATTATTATTTTCATTTTATATATTTTTCTGACTTTCCTACTAATTATAATAATTCATTGTGTTGTGTTTTATTCTTGATATAGCCATTATTATTTTCATCTCACTTCTATTTTATTTAATAACCATATCTATTTACCAATGACAATTTATCATTATTAACTAAACAATTTAATATTACATATCTAATCATTTATTTAACAACATTAACTTCTAAATTCGCTAAAACTGAAACTAAAGGATACACAAATTATAATAAGTTCGTGTTAACTTCTTTATAACAAGTGCTAGCGAAATAATCTGACGACAGGGAGAGACAGCTAAAAAATAAACAAAACCCAAGACAAAAAACACGTAACGTAACATGATCCAAAGAGCGCAGCTACACGATAGCGACATCTGGCAATTAGCGGCGGTTGAATGGAGATACCGCACCCGCTTTTTGTAGCGTTCAGTCGTTCCGCATTGATACGCGTACTGTCCGCGAGAGATGAATGATTTGACGTGGTAACTGTTCAAGAACTGTCAAATGCTGATGCTGCATGCCTCCACCATCGTCAAAAGAAGTTATTTGACACTCATACGTGTACTATATGGTGGAGACACCCATACGTGTATTATCCTGTGCACTCATACGTGTATTAAACGGTGGAGACATTCATACGTGTATTGCACGGTGGAGACATTCATACATATATTATACGGTGGGGACACCATACATGTATTATACGGTGGAGATATTCATACGTGTATTATACGGTGGAGACACTCATACGTGTATTACACGGTGGAGACATTCATACATATACGGTG
This sequence comes from Macrobrachium nipponense, assembly GCF_015104395.2. Lineage (NCBI taxonomy): Eukaryota > Metazoa > Arthropoda > Malacostraca > Decapoda > Palaemonidae > Macrobrachium > Macrobrachium nipponense. The sequence continues at coordinate 2,684,824 of NC_087224.1, read as the reverse complement.
GCGACACCAAACATATATTGTACGATATATTATACGGTGGAGACACTCATACGTGTATTATACGGTGGAGACATTCATACATATATTATACGGTGGCGACACCAAACATATATTATACGGTGGAGACACTCATACGTGTATTATGCGGTGGAGACATTCATACATATATTATACGGTGGCGACACCAAACATATATTATACGGTGGAGACACTCATACGTGTATTATACGGTGGAGACATTCATACATATATTATACGGTGGCGACACCAAACATATATTATACGGTGGAGACACGGCATGGACAATGTATTAATACATGGAGACATCATACTAATACCGTGGCGACAAACCATATAATAAGGTGGATACACTCATGTGTATTATTACGGTGGAGACATTCATACATATATTATACGGTGGCGACACCAAACATATATTATACGGTGCAGACACTCATACGTGTATTATGCGGTGGAGACATTCACACGTGTATACTCTGAGAGTATATTTACAGGACCTAGCGGTTAATTGAAATGCAGTATCCTTTCAAGAACTAATAAGCTGCATTAGACCGTACACCTACGCCAAAAGGAATTCATTACTGTCATTAATACGTGTATATTACACAGAAAAAAAGGGTAGGATTTACTAAAGAGCTAAGAAGCACCATTTGATGGTCATTAATACGCGTATTGTACGAACAAGAGACATCCGTTATGTGCCCGTTATTCAAGAACTGTACACTGGAAAACGCCTGAAAAAAAAATCAAAAGAAAATATTGCCTGTTAAGATGATCATGGCAAAAATAGCGTTACAGTTTTACTCTACTTCTTTCCTTGCTGGATGAATGAGTGACAATTATTTTCCATATTCTTGGCGAATGTTAGAACATAAAATATCCCGTAAGAATGGTCTTTGTTGCAATGATCATAAAGCCGAAAATAAGTAGGAAATAAATTATTAAAACAAAACAAAAAACAAAATTGTACTTCGTTTAGGGAACTGACTCTATCTAAAAAATGGTTAAGCTTTGTCTATGTCCATAATTTACTATTTATTATAATATATATACAGAAGTGTGTAGACATGACACAGGAAGGAAGAGAGAGAGAGAGAGAGAGAGAGAGAGAGAGAGAGAGAGAGAGAGAGAGAGAAAGCAGTTGGACGTCGTTTAGGAAACCGACTCTAAAAAAAAATTGTTCAGCATTTTCTGTCCATAGTTTACTATTTATCATAATAATATATATACTATAGGAAGTGTGTAGACATGGTGACACGGGGGGGGGGGGGGGGGGGGGGGGGGGGGGGGAGAGCCGTGATATCTGTCTGATTCAATACCCGAGAAACTGGAACAGCTTCTTTTTCTTCTTCTTCTTCTTCTTCTTCCCTGGCTCTTTCAGAAAACATGAAAATATCTAAATTTATCCTGTCGAAGACCCAGCCCACGCGTGTTACTAATATGCCACACGACCCGGCATCGAATTCCCCCATGCGTCGAGTGAAGAGAGAGAGAGAGAGAGAGAGAGAGAGAGAGAGAGAGAGAGAGAGAGAGAGAGAGTTACAAGGATTAGGATGTCTCAAAGACTTGTTAGTCCATCCTAAGAAGAGACATCGTGTGCTCACTTATCTCTAGGAGCAGGTTTTACTGTGCATTCACAGTGTCCTCCTAATGATTTTAGAGAGAGAGAGAGAGAGAGAGAAAGAGAGATGTTGAATTTAGGCCAGTGGGCAAGAACTGGGACCCATGAGGTCATTCAGCGTTGAAGCGGAAATCTACCGTAAAAGGGTTGAAAGGTGTGACAGTTGAGCTATGAATCAATTGTCAGGAGAGGGAAGTAAGATGGAAGGAAGAGAATATGCAAGGAGGTACAGTAAAAGGAACGAAAGGGGTTGCAGCTAGGGGCCTGAGAAAGAACATTCAGTAATGCTTACAGCGCACCGCACGAGGTGGACTGACGACGCCACCGCCATACTGGACTTATCCAGGACGAAGCCCTTTCAGATGCCACGGTAGTCAGTGACTTTGACTGTGACCTTCGTACCAAAAATAGCCGTCGATGGTAGTAGCGTTTAGCAAAAGCTTCATGTTGGATTCTGCATTAGCCTGATCTAGAAAAGTTACGATGGGGCTCGGTAGGGAATAATACTTTCAGATTGCTTAGTATTACTACTGTTATTATGTTGTTGTTATCATTATTATTAATAAATTAGTATACACATACTTGCCTGGCTATCGAAAATACTAGTTTTTATTCTGCATTGATGCTAAAATTGAAGTTGCTTTAAGAAAAGTTACGATGGGGCTCGTTAAGGAATAATACTTTCAGATTTCTTATTATTATTATTGTTATTATGTTACGATTATCATTATTATTAATCATGGGTATATACACATACTCGCCTGGCTATCGAAAATACCAGTATTTGAAGTTACTTTAAGAAAAGTTACGAAGGGGCTCGGTAAGGAATAATACTTTCAGATTTCTTATTATTTCTGTTATTATATTATTATCATTATTATTAATATTGAGTACACAATACTTTAAGAAAAGTTACGATGGGGCTTGGTAAGGAGTAATACTTTTAGATTTCTTCTTATTATTACTGTTATGTTACTATTATCATTATTATTGATCATGAATATACAATATACAGTATACACATACTTGCTTGGCTATCGTAAATACCAGTATTTATTCTGCATAGATGCCAAAATTGAAGTCGTTTTAGTTTGGCGGAAGGACTCTGTGAACTAGCCTACGCTACACATTGAAAACGCTCGCTTATCAAGCGAAGCAAAATGCAAAATAAACGAATGAAAATACAACAAAGACAGGAAAGGGCAGAGCATACAAAATGATAAGACGATACGAGAATGATTTGCAACATGAGGGAAAAAAAGCAACGCAGCTTCGGAAGGCTCCGAGCGACGTGATACAGCGTTGCTGTCGATGATGTAGGTTTGAGAGAGAGAGAGAGAGAGAGAGAGAGAGAGAGAGAGAGAGAGAGAGAGAGAGAGAGAGAGAGAGGTGCAAGCAACCGTAGGAGGGTGGCGTCAATAGACTAGCCTAGCCCGCTGCTTGAGTGGCTGGGTGGGTGTGTTCTATTTGAACGCTCGAACGGCAAACGCTGCTGTTGACACTTCTCATTTCACTCAAAACGGGGCGTTTTATCGTTCTATTCGACCTTATATCTTCACGAAGATGCTCTCCAAAGATTAACCTCTCTCTTGGTGATAGGATAATACATTTAGCGTATTCCTAAGTGAACGAAACGTAAGCACACGCACGCACGAACTGCGAAAGATTGTTGACATTTCTTTGGCTCAAAGCGGGAGTTCGTTTATTCGACTTTTATCTTCTTCAAAAAATGCCCTACAGAAACCAGCGCTGTTGGTGATATTAATTCATTTAACCTATTATATATAAACCAATCACATATACACAAACACATACATACACAAAACACTGAACGAAATACCAAGGGGAAAAAATTGTTATTTTCCCGCCGTTCAAATACCAGTCGATTACGTCACACCACAACAAGCGCTGCGTCATCCGTCTCTCGGTTGCCAGATGCAA
>NC_087224.1:2671241-2676241 GCF_015104395.2 Macrobrachium nipponense | reverse complement strand
TATGTTCAAAGTATGATAGACGGAAATAACATCTCTCCATATGTAGGAAGTGCAATACGAAAAATGAAACCATAAACCACATAGCAAGTGAATGCCCGGCACTTGCACAGAACCAGTACAAAAAGAGGCATGATTCAGTGGCAAAAGCCCTCCACTGGAGCCTGTGCAAGAAACATCAGCTACCTTGCAGTAATAAGTGGTACGAGCACCAACCTGAAGGAGTGATAGAAAACGATCAGGCAAAGATCCTCTGGGACTATGGTATCAGAACGGATAGGGTGATACGTGCAAACAGACCAGACGTGACGTTGATTGACAAAGTCAAGAAGAAAGTATCACTCATTGATGTCGCAATACCATGGGACACCAGAGTTGAAGAGAAAGAGAGGGAAAAAAATGGATAAGTATCAAGATCTGAAAATAGAAATAAGAAGGATATGGGATATGCCAGTGGAAATCGTACCCATAATCATAGGAGCACTAGGCACGATCCCAAGATCCTTGAAAAGGAATCTAGAAAAAACTAGAGGCTGAAGTAGCTCCGGGCCTCATGCAGAAGAGTGTGATCCTAGAAACGGCGCACATTGTAAGAAAAGTGATGGACTCCTAAGGGGGCAGGGGATGCAACCCGGAACCCCACACTATAAATACCACCCAGTCGAATTGGAGGACTGTGATAGAGCAAAAAAAAATAATAATAATAATAATTGAAAAATGCATAAATATCAAGTGAATGTTACTTATAGATAATAATAATAATAATAATAATAATAATAATAATAATAATAATAATAATAATAATAATAATAATAATAATAATAATAATAATAATAATGGTATTTCTAAAATGTATTTTAAAAATATATTATTCAAAACGTTTTTTGTAGTTCATTTCTAAATATATATTTACACTAAGACCTTTTGTGGATTTCTTTGACATTTGAGTGACTCATGCCATTATGAGATTTTTACGAATAATAATAATAATAATAATAATAATAATAATAATAATAATAATAATAATTTATAGCAATAATAATAATAACAACTAGGAACGTCTGGCTGGCTGCTTCTAAAAACCACTCCAATTAATGAAGTACCGCAGAGACCAGCACTGAATCACGGTTCCTTCAACAGTTAATAATTCAGGCAAACTGACTTTGGCAAAGACACCACCCAAGAACGCGAATGCACGCCATGTCTACTATAGGCAGTTTCAAGGTCACTGTCAAGGTTACTCATCTTGGAGTTGCCTAAGATTATTACAGGAGAGGATTGTGCATGCCAATTAGGAAGCCTCTCTCTCTCTCTCTCTCTCTCTCTCTCTCTCTCTCTTTTAGTTCAAACGGAATGAAATGTTATAAACTTCAAACTTTACTAATAGCCAAGTTATTACCAACTGAAAAAACAAGATAAGTGCACAGTGACGTATTATAACATACATACATACATATTATATATATATATATATATATATATATAATATTATATATATAAAATTTAGACCAAAAGCCAAGAGCTGGGACCGATGTGATCATTCAGAGTTGCTCTCTCTCTTCTCTCTCTCTCTCTCTCTCTCTTCTCTCTTCTCTCTCTCTCTCTCATAGTCCAGGATAGAATCTGTAGGCTTTAAACATGATTTACCTGCTGTAGAAAATTGGCCCACAAAATAAATAAATAAATAAATAAATAATAAAGAAATAAAAAGTGTCAATAATCAATATGACTAACAACTGAAAATAGTTTATAACAACAGGAAAAAGGGCCCCCCAAAAAAACTATTAGTTTCATACTTTGATACGACTAACAATTTAATATACTAGGTTACAACAACAGACAATTAGCCCACAAAAAAAGTTTCATATTTGATATGACAAACAATTGAAAACAGTTCACCACAATAGGAAATTAGGCCAATCAGCATTTCACTACCTCAACCTACTCTAAATTCCGTGTGTGTGTGTGTGTGACATATTACGAGCAAGAGCCCGTGCTGACAAAAGACCAGCTCAACCAAAAACAACATGCGTGACCTCAGAGAAAGTAAGAACTAAACCGGACGATAGGACGAGCTACATAAAATGCATCAAAAATGCATAAATGATTTTTAGCCTCTATGCAAATATCTGCATACACGTGGCACTGCAGACGACTCTAATCGATGGCACCTGCTACCTGCAGACAGGTGCGTCTCAGTCCGCTCAGGTAGGTATTAGACTTGTTACAATATGAAATTTGAATTTGAGGTTAATGATACTGTACATTACATGAACTAATAAAGTAACTGGAGTTAGTTACGGTGAAGAGGCAACAAATATGCAAAATGGTGTAAAAAGTGTAGCGATAAACGGATGATTAATAGCACATGTTAATTACAGCCGAGAGTGTATAAGATAAAGATAATAATTTTCCTAATAGTGACGAGGTAATACCTATTATACAGGGTGTCCATATAGTCCCAATACCATTACAAACAATAAATACTTGTAATGGTACTGGGACTTTATGGACACCCTGTATATCAATTAAGGTGAAAATGCGAGGAATACTTTACGTTAATTACAGCGCGACGGCGTAAGAATACTTTCTGTTAATGATACCGACGGCGTAATGATTGCCTGAGATTTCCCCAGGTAACGTTGTCATCAGCATAGGAGGTTAATGAGAGTAAATGTTAATAAAATTCTAAAAGTTTATCAGCTGTTAAGGACGAAGTGAGGTGAACTTGGATACGGGTGGAATAAGTAAGAGAGAGAGAGAGAGAGAGAGAGAGAGAAGGGGGCGTGGCATACTCGCTGTTGACTTAGTGAGCCTTATTGTAACCCATTGTTAACATCTCAGTTTTACTTTCGCCAATGTGAAAAACAAGTAAAAATAGTGCGTAGGTGTTTCTACGCCGCAATCAAGTTCGCTGTACAGCGTATAGTGCTTTTATGAGCCGCGGACCATGGAACTTTCGGCCACGGCCACCAGCCCTCTAGCGTTGCCAGACGCACAATCATGGCTAACTTTAACCTTAGATAGAATCAAAACTATTGAGACTAGTAAGCTGGAATTTGGTCTGTTTGTGGATAGGAGGGTGGATCATCACCACACCAATTTGCAGCGTTGCCAGACGAGCGATCATGGCTAACTTTAACCTTAGATAGAATAAAAACTACTGAGGCTAGAGGGCTGCAATTTGGTCTGTTTGATGATTGGAGGGTGGATGATAACCATACCAATTTGCAGCCCTCTAGCCTCAGTAGTTTTTTAAGATCTGAGGTCGGACGGACAGACAAATAGCCATCTCGATCATTTTCTTTTACAGGAAATTAAAAACTGATGTTATAAACACACCCGTCAGTGATAGCATTATGTCTGCACGGTATTTGGAAACAACCGCGATAGGGCATTATCTCCTATGCAACTACTGCAAGCATTTCAATGAAACTACAATGAATGCAAGCGGAAACGCCAGCTTGAATGACTGTATTATCACTATCAAGGAACGTCGCACTATGAGAATGTTAGTGATACATCCCCGGCCGTGTAATGATAATGATTATAATAACTTTATCTGCAAAGCGTTTTCGCAAATGAATGGAAGCATTTTAGTGTATTTAAATAAGCGTATTTAAATACGCAAGCTTGTATGTTTGTTTTGTAAGTGGGAACATACATTCAGGTACTTTATGGAAAAAAAATTGTGGCTACATTTAAAAATAAGACAAATGAAGTGGTTGACACTTTTTCATTAAACTTTACTCCTTTTAAAATACGACACTTCCAAATTGTTGATACTGTTTTCATTAAACTTTATAACTACACTTTTGAAAAAGAAAACTCAAAATAGCTGAAACTCTCGCATTAAACTTAATAACTGGATAATATTTAAAAATATGACAAAACTACATTGTTAATATTTTTCATTAACCTTTATAACGACTTCTCAAAACAAAACGCCTCGAAATTGTTGGCATTTTAACGCATCTCTCTCTCTCTCTCTCTCTCTCTCTCTCACAGCCACTTCCCCCCGCCCCACCGCCAGCACCCCCGCAACAGTGGCGCTCCCATAATCCTTGAGGAGTGTCTGTGAAAACACATGTAGTATAGTGTGAAAAGTCTAAACCAGCAATCGTCGATGATAATAAAACGCCAGAGATCGAGACAGTGTACTTAATGACTAAATTACGAACGCTAACGTACATTTTCGACACCGTCCTACACGCGTCTCGGAGTGTCATTACGTGAAGAAAAAAAAATACAAAAAAACACACAAAAAAGGTTAAAAGAATTCCTAACACGTTACTCACGCCGTAATGGCCCGCGCCACCCACCAGGCCGATAAGATCGAAAACAAGGCTAAAAAACAGGGGATTTTCGACCTTAGAGGTGTACGAATATAGCCCGCTATGACCCTGAAGACTATTGGCCTAAGTGACAATTAAAGAACACGATGCGAGTTGGCGACAATGAATTTCTGCTTCTATTTCCAACTCGGGCTTTTGTGAATGTGTATAAAAGCGGAATCTCCCCGAGTGGAGGTATTCAGGGAGCGTAAGAATGCGTTAGAGCAAAGGCACTGAAAAAGCATCCCGGATGAACCGAAGCGTAAATAGACGAAAGGGAAAAGGAAAATAATCATAAACAAAAGATGAGCGATGTTCGATCCGCAAGTGTGTGGTATCGTAAAGCATACTTCGTCATCTGGCATGTTCCGACTGGGACAATTATAAATGACTAAAACTCAGTGTGACATTTGCTATCTCTCCTACGCGGCTGTTTGCTCTCGAAAGCACACTATATATACTTCTCTACCTACTGAAGGGAAGAAGAGGAAGAGGAAGGAAGGAAGGAGGAAGCAGAAAAAATAAACAAGGTGGTTTTTCTTGACTTCCAATTCGGGAAAGGAAAAAAACGCGCTAATCGACGAAAGGGAACCGATAGGAAAAAAGCTAAAGGGTTTTTTTCCGGACATCACTCGAGAGAGAGAAGTAGTAGACAAAGAAGAAGAGTGG
>NC_087224.1:2606241-2666241 GCF_015104395.2 Macrobrachium nipponense | reverse complement strand
AATATAAGCAGATAGTAACAACAATTTTGCAATGGTATGCAATGCAGAGTTCAGTCGAAATCCAAGCACTGGGACCCATGAGGTTATTCAGCGCTGAAAAGGATCTGACAGTAAGCAGGTTGGAGAGCTGTGAGTAGCAAGATGGAAGACAGAAAATATGAACGGAGGTACAGTAAAAAATTGAATGAAAGGGGTTGCAGCTAGGGGCCACTTTAGTTTGAACACAATGCAGGATTTTTATGAAAATACATGAAATACCTAAGAGCAACACCGATATAATAATAATAATAATAATAATAATAATAATAATAATAATAATAATAATAATAATAATAATAATAATGTTGCAAGAGCCTGTTCTGGGTAACTGACCTGGATAAGGATAAAAAATGGTTTAATAATAATAATAATAATAATAATAATAATAATAATAATACAGAAGATGGATGCCGGGTACCAACTCAAGAAAAGAGGCACAGAATCAACCATCTGATGTTCATGGACGACATCAAGCTGTATGGTAAGAGCATCAAGGAAATAGATACCCTAATCCAGACTGTAAGGATTGTATCTGGGGACATCAGGATGGAGTTTGGAATAGAAAAATGCGCCTTAGTCAACATACAAAAAGGCAAAGTAACGAGAACTGAAGGGATAAAGCTACCAGATGGGAGCAACATCAAACACATAGATGAGACAGGATACAAATACCTGGGAATAATGGAAGGAGGGGATATAAAACACCAAGAGATGAAGGACACGATCAGGAAAGAATATATGCAGACTCAAGGCGATACTCAAGTCAGAACTCAATGCCGGAAATATGATAAAAGCCATAAACCATGGGCAGTGCCGAGTAATCAGATACAGCGCAGGAATAGTGGAATGGACGAAGGCAGAACTCCGCAGCATAGATCAGAAAACCAGGAAACATATGACAATACACAAAGCACTACACCCAAGAGCAAATACGGACAGACTATACATAACACGAAAGGAAGGAGGGAGAGGACTGACTACTAAGTATAGAGGACTGCGTCAACATCGAGAACAGAGCACTGGGGCAATATCTGAAAACCAGTGAAGACGAGTGGCTAAAGAGTGCATGGGAAGAAGGACTAATAAAAGTAGACGTAGACCCAGAAATATACAGAGACAGGAGAAAGATAGACAGAAACAGAGGACTGGCACAACAAACCAATGCACGGACAATACATGAGACAGACTAAAGAACTAGCCAGCGATGACACCTGGCAATGGCTACAGAGGGGAGAGCTAAAGAAGGAAACTGAAGGAATGATTACAGCGGCACAAGATCAGGCCTTAAGAACCAGATATGTTCAAAGAACGATAGACGGAAATAACATCTCTCCCATATGTAGGAAGTGCAATACGAAAAATGAAACCATAAACCACATAGCAAGTGAATGCCCGGCACTTGCACAGAACCAGTACAAAAGAGGCATGATTCAGTGGCAAAAGCCCTCCACTGGAGCCTGTGCAAGAAACATCTGCTACCTTGCAGTAATAAGTGGTACGAGCACCAACCTGAAGGATTGTGATAGAAAACGATCAGGCAAAGATCCTCTGGGACTATGTATCAGAACGGATAGGGTGATACGTGCAAACAGACCAGACGTGACGTTGATTGACAAAGTCAAGAAGAAAGTATCACTCATTGATGTCGCAATAAAATGGGACACCAGAGTTGAAGAGAAAGAGAGGGAAAAAATGGGATAAGTATCAAGATCTGAAAATAGAAATAAGAAGGATTTGGGACATGCCAGTGGAAAACCGTACCATAATCATAGGAGCACTAGGCACGATCTCAAGATCCCTGAAAAGGAATCTAGAAAAACTAGAGGCTGAAGTAGCTCCAGGACTCATGCAGAAGAGTGTGATCCTGGAAACGGCACACATAGTAAGAAAAGTGATGGACTCCTAAGGAGGCAGGATGCTACCCGGAACCCCACACTATAAATACCACCCAGTCGAATTGGAGGACTGTGATAGAGCAGAAAAAAAAAAAAAAAAAAAAAAAAAAAAATAAAAAAAAAAAAAAAAAAAAAAAAAAAGTAAAAAAAAAAAAAAAAAAAAAATAATAATAATAATAATAATAATAATAATAATGCTTAGTATCTAGTCGGACTCTCAAAAGAAATATCTTTAAGAGGATTCGAAAGTTAAAGAATATCTATCGTTTGAAAGCATGAAAGCATTCGGACGAGTTTCGGAAGCACACGTGATCAGAGCTATGCCGACCCATATTCGGTTGTCAACTGGTCCAGTTTCTCTCTCTCTCTCTCTCTCTCTCTTGGGCACCCTAGTATTAACCCGTGAATTATGCTTGCCTATACTGGAGTCAGGACTCGCCAAATAGATATATAGCAAAATGCTTCCTGCTTCTATATAAAATATATATATATATATAAATATCTTATCTTTAGCTTATACGGCTACTTCGACTAACAAGGACTGCAAACTTCATCTAAATTGGTCTGTTTTCTGTTTTAAGATTGACTACAGACGAGAACACAGCCATAAACATCAAAGTTCTGTAAATATATTATACCCTGAAATTTGTGAAGGCGCTAGAGTCCTATGATTAACTTATACGGTCAAGTCAAACTGCATTGGACTATACTCTGTTTTTTTTCATCTGTCCATCCGCCAGTGGTGTTTTTGTATGGTAACACTGCGTCCCGGGCTTGAAATAGTTACGCTGTGTAAGTTTGAGGTAAATAAAGGATATCTGGTTGTACATTTGCAACTGAAAAGTGTTTTAATAATTTACTGTATGCGAATTACACCGTTAATATTCGAAATAGAATATTGTTATTATTGTCGAATGTAAGCTGCCTTTTCGGGGTGGCGAATGGAACAGCCAGACGCAAATTCCATCAAACAGATGCTAAACCAAGTTACGTCATATCGTATCTGGCTGAAACGCACTTTATAAAAATTAACAGTACATACTGATATACTTACGTATAATGAAGTAATACGTTGACATCTTGCCGTAGTGAACAGCGAGAGAAGCAATTTTCCCGCCACTGCGTCTGGCTGTTCCATTCGCCACCCCGAAAAGGGAGCTTACATTCAACAATAATAACAATAACCTATTTCGAATATTAATGTGTAATTCGCATACAGTAAATTATTAAAAACACTTTTCAGTTGCAAATGTACACCCAAATATCCTTTTATTTGTTACCTAAAACTTACACGTAGCGTAACTATTTAAAGCCCGGGACGCAGTGTTACCATACAAAAACCCCACAGCCGGATGGACAGATGAAAAAAAACAGAGTATAGTCTTCGAGTTCAGTCACCTCTCCTTTAGAGAGAGAGAGAGAGAGAGAGAGAGAGAGAGAGAGTACCCCGACGGTGTTTACAAGCACTCGTGAATGAGAACCTGGTCCAGTTTTTGCAACATTTATGCGAGAATGTTTGGATGTTTTGACGTCTCGGTGTCAGAAAAATCGAGAGTAGCTCTAATACACCATTCAACCCAACAAGAATTGTTCGTAAAAGCCAAATGAATATATATACACAGCGAATAAAAATGATGGTAATCGAGATCATATTATGCGAAAGTAACCGTTTTTTTTTTTTTTTTTTTTTTTTTTTTTTTTTTTTTTTTTTTTTTTTTTTTTTTTGTTTTTTTTTTTTTTTTTTTTTTTTTTTTTTTTTTTTTTTTTTTTTTTTTTTTACAGATTTGTTGAAAAGTGTCTCGCACTACTTTCTAATGAATACCGTATTATCTGGAAGCTTAAATTTCAAGTCAGTGGCCCCTTTGGTGGGCTTGTTCCATATGAAAAGGGTCCATCTTAATAAATAATAATAATAATAATAATAATAATAATAATAATAATAATACAAAAAGGCAAAGTAACGAGAACTGAAGGATAAAGCTACCAGAGGGAGCAACATCAAACACATAGATGAGACAGGATACAAATACCTGGAATAATGGAAGGAGGGGATATAAAACACCAAGAGATGAAGGACACAATCAGGAAAGAATATATGCAGAGACTCAAGGCGAAAGTCAAAACTCAACGCCAGAAATATGATAAAAGCCATAAACACATGGGCAGTGCCAGTAATCAGATACAGCGCAGGAATAGTGGAATGGACGAAGGCAGAACTCCGCAGCATAGATCAGAAAATCAGGAAGCATATGACAATACACAAAGCACTACACCCAAGAGCAAATACGGACAGACTATACATAACACGAAAGGGAGGGAGAGGACTACTAAGTATAGAGGACTGCGTCAAACATCGAGAACAGAGCACTAGGGCAATATCTGAAAACCAGTGAAGACGAGTGGCTAAAGAATGCATGGGCTAATGGAAGTGGCTAATAAAAGTAGACGAAGACCAAGAAATATACAGAGACAGGAGAATGACAAACAAAATAGAGGACGGCACAACAAACCAATGCACGGACAATACATGAGACAGACTAAAGAACTAGCCAGCGATGACACATGGCAGTGGCTACAGAGGGGAGAGCTAAAGAAGGAAACTGAAGGAATGATAACAGCGGCACAAGATCAGGCCTTAAGAACCAGATATGTTCAAAGAACGATAGACGGAAATAACATCTCTCCCATATGTAGGAAGTGCAATACGAAAAATGAAACCATAAACCACATAGCAAACGAATGCCCGGCACTTGCACAGAACCAGTACAAAAAGAGGCATGATTCAGTGGCAAAAGCCCTCCACTGGAGCCTGTGCAAGAAACATCTGCTACCTTGCAGTAATAAGTGGTACGAGCACCAACCTGAGGGAGTGATAGAAAACGATCAGGCAAAGATCCTCTGGGACTATGGTATCAGAACAGATAGGGTGATACGTGCAAATAGACCAGACGTGACGTTGATTGACAAAGTCAAGAAGAAAGTATTACTCATTGATGTCGCAATACCATGGGACACCAGAGTTGAAGAGAAAGAGAGGGAAAAAATGGATAAGTATCAAGATCTGGAAATAGAAATAAGAAGGATATGGGATATGCCAGTGGAAATTGTACCCATAATCATAGCAGTACTAGGCACGATCCCAAGATCCTTGAAAAGGAATCTAGAAAAACTAGACGCTGAAGTAGCTCCAGGACTCATGCAGAAAAGTGTGATCCTAGAAACGGCGCACATAGTAAGAAAAGTGATGGCCTCCTAAGGAGGCAGGATGCAACCCGGAACCCCACACTATAAATACCACCCAGTCGAATTGGAGGACTGTGATAGAAAAAAAATAAATAATAATAATAATAATACTCTTTACGTACTCAACTACGAACAAATAAACTAGACGGTAGGAGCAACGGAATTTACACTTAAATTATGCAGTTACTGATGGTGACGTTAGGCTGATATCAAAATATGTAACGGAATAACGGTTGCCGATGATAAAAAAGCGCGCCACCTGCTCCTGTGAGATCCCATATTTACTGGGAGTCTACACTTCCGGTAGGATTACACCCAGTTTTTTATTTTACCCTTCAAGCCGAGACTAAACCCCAAAACTTTTTTCCTTCTCTCATTTTCTACAGGCTTAAGTCAAACCTCACTTTTTCCCCCCTCGAGTTTTATTTAACTTTTCCCAGACTACGTCTATGCGAGGTAATGAAAGCTGTCAAGACCTGTTGGCTTTCATTACGGTACTAGAGGGCGTTCTGAAAGTATTGCAAGGTCATTCAACTGTTGCTCTCGAGTTTATTATTATGATTGAAATCGAATAGACATTCTATACACACACACACACACACACACACACACACACAAAGAACAAGCACTTGCATAGTAAACTTCTAAAAAAAGTAAGTTACAGTATAGAGGACAGAGTGGCTTGCTGTAAATGTCCCCTGTCTGACTGAAAGCAGCAAAGCTTTCAGGAAACTGTCAGCAAACCTTAGCAGTCGAGTGCAAGAGGTAGTAGGCCTTATGAATAGGCTCAAACCTGGATGAAACGAGAAGGATTGCAAATAGAATAGGCTCAAACCTGGATGAAACGAGAAGGATTGCAAATAGAATAGGCTCAAACCTGTTTGAAACGAGAAAGATTGCAAATAGAATAGGCTCAAACCTGGATGAAACGAGAAGGATTGCAAATAGACAAACCTTATAGGCCTAGTACATGCAGCAGCGAGTCTACGCGAGTATCGAAACCTTGAGATCCAAATAGGAAGATCGTTTATAGATAGACTTAAGCCTTGTAGTAACGGCAGATCTTTAATTAACCTATAAGCAAACTTTATAGGTCTAGTACATGCAACAGCAGGTCCCAATGCGTCTAAGAAAGCCAGGAGATCCAGTGGGAAAACTACAAGGAGCGAAAACTACAGCAACAGGGATGTCGCCCACAGCCTCCCTACCGGCTTTCAAACACCCAGGGCTCCGTTATGAATGAAATGAGGGTTGAAATTAGGTGCCATCTTGGTAAAAGAGACGACCCAGTTAAGGCAGCTTCACACATCAACTCAAACTCACTGAACCGTGTGGCTGCTCCGCATTGTCGAGGGTGATATCATACGAGGCACTCAATTTAAAACCAGAAATTAACGTCTGTCTCCTTCGTCCGTTGTGGCAGGTGCTCTTGCAAAGCGTAGAGTAGATGCGGATGGTTTTTCATAACAGACACATACACAAACACATACACTCAGGGTAGATATATGTATGTGTATATGTCTGTATGAAAAAAAATGAATATGCTTGCACTTCTACTCAGCAATGAACAGAAGCACCTCAAATATATATATATATATATATATATATATATATATATATATATATATATATATATATATATATATATATATAATATATATATATATTATATACAAATGTGTGTTTGGAGAGAGAGAGAGAGAGAGAGAGAGAGAGAGAGAGAGAGAGAGAGAGAGACCGTATGCGTATGCTACATATAAAAAAAGAAGAAAAAAAAACTCCGTGCCATCGAACACCTGTTATCGGAACTTCTATAACAGCGCCACAAATATTCCAAAGAATTCTGCTCCGATGTTGTATAGTACTTCGACGAGATTAGGTCTACCGGCTAAAGTTAGATTTTTACGAGGTCGTAAGACTGCTTTTTTTATTTACTCCCGAGGTCTAGGGTAAAATTCGGTTAGGCCTATGTGTTCCTCGTGTAGGTGTACATAGGTCTAAATATTTATAGTTTTTTGCGTCTGCGGGAATGGACTACTATGTATTGTACAGTAGGTAGTACGCTTTTCTGTACTTAGACCAACGTATGAAGTTTCTAATTTGTTATATATATATATATATATATATATATATATATATATATATATATATATATATATATATATATATATATGACAAAAACGCGTTATATAACGAATGACGTCACGTAACCCTGATTTTCAATGCGTTTTCGTAACTTATTGACTACAAAATAAGGCAACGATTCGATTTCAAAACTATATAACATAAAACAAAATTATCTATAACCTGCTATATAACTACCTTCTTGTGTTGCGAGCTATATAAGATTACTTCTATAGACCTAGTTTTCCCACGTCCCAAGCAGTTACATATTCAAAGGATGTATTGCAACAATCTACAATGATATTTTCATAGACTTGAAGGAAAACAACTTTCATAGATAGAATACTCACCTATAATTCGCATTAGGCCTATTTATCCTCAGTAGTTTTAGGGGTTGGTGTCTGTCATGCAAACTGCACTGTCCAACATTGCATAGGACCATAGGCCTATGAAGACTTCCCAGTCCAAGAATACTGTTTTTATAATGACAGTCTTGTAACCATTCGGTTATAAAGCCTAGGGTTGCTATAATGTATCCTATCGTATCATAGAATACACATAGACGGTTGGATGTATTAATTCATGATGCATAATGTATGAATGTTCGGTATGATGGCCCATCATTGTGTGCAATCTAGGACTGATAGGCCTATAATGTATCCCAACAGGATCTATAGAGCTGATTACGTAAGCTGGTCCAGATCATGTAGGCCTATCTGATTACATAGACTGAACCTAGATCGTGTAGGACTATACGATTACATAGACTGCTATAGGTTCTGTAGGACTAATTATATAGACTGATCTAGATCACGTAGGCCTATCTGATTACATAGACTGCTATAGGTTCTGTAGGACTAATTATAAAGACTGATCTAGATCACGTAGGCCTATCTGATTACATAGACTGCTATAGGTTCTGTAGGACTAATTACATAGACTGCTCTAGATCATGTACGCCTATCTGATTACATGACTGCTATAGGGCTGTAGGGACTAATTACATAGACTGATCTAGATGAACGTAGGCCTATCTGATTACATAGGACTGCTATAGGTTCTGTAGGACTAATTATATAGACTGATCTAGGATCACGTAGGCCTATCTGATTACATAGAACCTGCTATAGGTTTCTGTAGGACTAATTATAAAGACTGATCTAGATCACGTAGGCCTATCTGATTACATAGACTGCTATAGGTTCTGTAGGACTAATTATAAAGACTGATCTAGATCACGTAGGCCTATCTGATTACATAGACTGCTATAGGTTCTGTAGGACTAATTACATAGACTGATCTAGAATCACGTAGGGCCTAATCTGCTTACATAGACTGCTTATAGGTTCTGTAGGACTAATTATAGACTGCTCTAGATCATGTAGGCCTATCGATACATAGACTGCTCTAAGTTCTAGTCCTGTACCTAGAGCTGATTATATACTGTACTAGGTACTGTAGGCCTATATGATTACATAGACTGCTCTAGGCTCTTTAGGACAAATTACATACTGTTCTAGATCATGTACGCCTATCTGATTACATAGACTGCTATAGGTTCTGTATGACTAAACTCTGTTTTTTTTCATCTGTCCATCCGGCTGTGGGGTTTTTTGTATGGTAACACTGCGTCCCGGGCTTTAAATAGTTACGCTACGTGTAAGTTTTAGGTAAATAAAACGATATTTGGGTGTACATTTGCAACTGAAAAGTGTTTTAATAATTTACTGTATGCAAATTACACCATTAATATTCGAAATAGGTTTATTGTTATTATTGTTGAATGTAAGCTCCCTTTTCGGGGTGGCGAATGGAACAGCCAGACGCAGTGGCGAGAAAATTGCTTCTCTCGCTGTTCACTACGGCAAGATGTCAACGTATTACTTATTATACGTAAGTATATCAGTATGTACTGTT
Organism: Macrobrachium nipponense; assembly: GCF_015104395.2. Taxonomy (NCBI): domain Eukaryota; kingdom Metazoa; phylum Arthropoda; class Malacostraca; order Decapoda; family Palaemonidae; genus Macrobrachium; species Macrobrachium nipponense. Next base: position 2,657,023 of record NC_087224.1, on the reverse strand, counting down.
AATTTTATAAAGTGCGTTTCAGCCAGATACGATATGACGTAACTGGTTTAGCATCTGTTTGATGGAATTTGCGTCTGGCTGTTCCATTCGCCACCCCGAAAAGGCATCTTACATTCGACAATAATAACAATATTCTATTTCGAATATTAACGGTGTAATTCGCATACGTAAATTATTAAAAAAACACTTTTCAGTTGCAAATGTACAACCAGATATCCTTTATTTACCTCAAACTACACAGCGTAACTATTTCAAGCCCGGGACGCAGTGTTACCATACAAAAACACCACTGGCGGATGGACAGATGAAAAAAACAGAGTATATTATATAGACTTCTAGATCATTTAGGCCTATCTGATTACATTGACTGTTATAGGTTCTGTAGGACTAATTACATAGACTGTTCTAGATTCTGTAGAACTATATGATTACATAGACTGCTCTAAGTTCTATAGGACTAATTACATTGACTGCTCTAGATCATGTAGGTCTGTCTGATTACATAGACTGAACCTAGATCATGCAGGACTATATGATTACATAGGCTGGTCTAAGTTCTATAAGACAAATTACATAGATTGCTCTAGATCACGTAGACCTATATGATTACATAGACTGCTCTAGGCTCTATAGAACTATATGATTACATAGACTGCCCTAGATCACGTGGGCTTATCTAATTACCAAGCCTGCTCTAAAGGAACTATCTAATATTAAACAGACTATCTATATATTCTATAAACTATCTGATTACATAGTAGCTGCCCTAAGCTCTATAGAACTATCTGATTAAGAAGACTATGTATATAAATAATGTTTTTTTTTAATAAAACGAATTTTTAATCTTAAAAAAAATACATAAATATTCTATTTTTTAAATAAACGCATTTTTAATAATAATTAAATACATATTCTATTTTTTAAATAAACGAATTTTCAATAATAAATAAATATATAATAAATAATGAGCTTAAATACCTAGGCCTATATCTTTCTATATAATTTCGCTTGATAATTAATTAATAATCGAAGCCGTAAATTATTAATTTTAATTATTTTACAATAATTACTTATTAATAGCCCCATAGCAATTTAAATAATTGAATTTCATTAATAAATAAAAAAAATAAAGTTAATTATATCAATATGGGCAGGACCCTCCCCCCAATAACGGTTATTGTTATTAATAACACTCTTCTGTATCACTATAACACAATGATAACAACCTTCACTTCATTGGAAAAGAAATAAAAAACGCCGGATTATTTGCCGCCATTTCTCAGAGAGAGAGAAAAATGTTGTCTTAACACCACCGATGTCTAATTAAAACTGAGTTGCTTTTTGACCATTCACCATATGGTGCTTATAACTTATACTGTGTGCCACATTTTCTCGTAAAAAAAAATATATCTATTTTCTGGAGAATAAATTTGAATAAATCTGTATATTGCAAAATTAGTATAATAATAAGCTCAGGAATTGTTAGCGTATATTTTTAGCATACGTTACTGGAGCTGGCATTTAATTTAGAAAGCGGGAAAACGGTATATTTTGATATTAATCTGTATAGGTTGCGGCAACGCTGCATATGGACCTCGTTATATAGGTGAAATGGAGACCGAAGTTGCCAATTAGTATTAAGTGGCTATTTTAGTAACTTGAAAATATATATTATATAACAGTTATGGGTGATTCGTCCACGTGTCATCCGGTGCTTTTGAATCGTTGTCTTTGAAGTCAAAGTGGATGATTCATCCACGAGTAATCCGTTACTTTTTAAGAAATGTGGATGAATTCATCCACGAGTAAATGCTGCCAATTTTCAAGAAATGTGGATGGATTCATCCATAATAATCTGTTACTCATCGACAAATGTGGATGAATTCATCCACGAGTAATCCGTTACTTATTTTCAAGAATTACGGCTGATCATCCACTAGTAATGTTACTTTTCAACTTTTCTCTCTAAGCAAATGTCGGTGAATACATCCACTAACCACTCGTTACTTTCTAACTGGATGAGTTCATCCACGAACCATCTATATTACTTTTTGATAGTATTACTTTAGTAGATTATTTAGACATATTCTATAAAACTTAAGTGGTACATAGGCCTATCAAAAGCTACGACCTAAACATGACAATATATATTTTAATATAAGTCCTATAGTTTATACGAGGAACACCTAGACCTATTGGCTAGAGTTTGAGAGTAAATGGTTTACAAGACAGAAATCTATAGAAATTTCATGAAACCTGTATACTATACGAGGTATAATAGGCTTATTCACTAAAATTCGAACGTAATTGCTACCAGGACAGACATCTATGAATTTTTCAAAGACCTACCAAGGGCTTAGACCAAAACTGATTATATATGGATGTTTGATGAATTCCTAGTACTATACGGGGTAAGATTAGGCCTATTCTCTAAAATTCGAACGTAATTGGGTTACCATGGTAGAAATCTATGACCGTTTGATGAAATTAAGGCAATATTCGAGGAACAATTAGGCATATTCTCTAAAATTCGAAGGTAAATGGGTTAAAAGGACATTACAATCTATGGCCGTTTGATGAAATTATAGTACTCTACGAGGAGAAATTAGGCCTATTCACTCAAATTCGAAGGTAAATGTGTTAAAAGGACAAAAATCTATGGCTGTTTGATGAAATCATAGCAATATACGAGGAACAATTAGGCCTATTCATTAAAATTCGAACGTAAATGGGTTCCCAGGACAGATATCTATGGCCTTTTGATGAAATTATAGTACTATACGAGGTACAATTGGGCCTATTCACTAAACTTTGTATGTAAATACGTTATCAGGACAGAAATCTATAGCTGTCTCATGAAACCCTAGCGCTATGCGAGATAAAAATTAGGCCTATTCACCAAAATTCGAACCTGAATAGCATTACCATGACGGATATCGAAGTGATATTCCTTCAAAGAACCAATAACTCAAAGCCAGGCACACCTAGCTAGCTACATTAGATCCTTGTCATAATGCAGACGCTTTCTCGCTCTCTCTCTCTCTCTCTCGTCCTCTTGCAGAATTTAATACAGTTAAGTAAGCTCTTCGAAGAGACAGTCACTTTAAGATAGGGTTTACTTAAAGATACAGTTGCTTTTAATATACAGATTGGTATGAGTGCTTGCATAGCGTGCCTTTGGCCTTCGGTATGGCATTAGGCTTGTGAGTAATGATATATTTTGCTGTTTTATTTTAGTTAATGCTTGTGTGTTTATATAAAACATATATGATATACCTTTCCGCAGTTTGTGTGCGTGTATGTGTGTGCATGTGTGTTTTATAAAACGGCATTCCTCATGTCTAACGCCCAATTTAAAATAGGGAGCTTAACGGAGCACATTGGAGTACTCGAGGGAATTATCTCTCTCTCTCTCTCTCTCTCTCTCTCTCTCTCTCTCTCTCTCTCTCTCTCTCTCTCTCTCTCTCTCGTCAAATGACAGCTTGTCTGCAAGAATAAGAATGATGGTTATTTCACGACTCGACTACCCACAAGGTCTTCGTACCGTTGTTCCTAAGGAGTACTTCTGATTTGTATGTTTTTTTTTGTTGTCAAATAATCATATATGTCTATTTTTGTTTACCCCTCCTGATTTTGATTCCAGCAGGGAAAGGCTTAAGCAACCTTTATGAGATCGAAAACTACTTGTCTTGTAATTGCTTAGGCCTCAAAATACGTCGAATTATTTCTGGAATTTTTCGTAAGATGCCTGAGAATTTCCTGAGTAGGCCTAGTGGACTTTAGTTTTCTTGAAGTTTCATCTTACCTTCAGGACCCAAAAACAAGTCTAAGTTATAAGCGATTTATCTCTACCATTCATCTATCTACCAGTCTTTATTTATACTTTCATATATTTTCGTTTCACCTTCCAGTATACTCAGTGTTTACTTGAAGGATTAGCAACGACCTTTGTCATGTCTGCACTCTAGAACATCTGCTGTTTACTTTGGTGAATGAGATGAATGGACTACTTCTTCTTCTTCTTTTTCTTCTCCCCTGACCTTTTCAAGAGAAGTAGACTAGACGCTCACGACTGTCTAATGGTTTGAATGCTGTTGAAATATCATTTATCATTCCCAAAAACCTCCTTTTTGCAACTTTAGCCCGTCGTGTGTGGCGTGGGGTTTCTTGTTCTGTATAGTGGGTTTAAGCTTCTAATACAAGGAGAGAGAGAGAGAGAGAGAGAGAGAAGAGAGAGAGAGAGAGATAATGTCGACAGAAAAGTAGTCTCTCTCTCTCAGTTGCTCCCTGTATATGTTTCCAGGTCCATGAGAACCAAAACCGGACTTCTATTGCCAAGACAGTAATCCAAGCGTTTCCATTGAACCACACCTGCCTGCGGGCAAGGAGGGCATATGGGACTGCCTTTACAGTTACTGACCAACTAACTGAGCTTTCAAAGCAGCTTTTCGTATCTGTAAACTGACTGTATTAACAGACTGATAAATGGTAGACTTGTAAACTGACAGTATCAATAGACTGATAAAAGGAGGACTTGGATCTGTAAACTGACTGTATCAATAGACTGATAGAAGGAGGACTTGTAGCTGTAAACTGACTGTATCAGTAGACTGATAAAAGGAGGACTTGGATCTGTAAACTGACTGTATCAATAGACTGATAGAAGGAGGACTTGTAGCTGTAAACTGACTGTATCAGTAGACTGATAAAAGGAGGACTTGTAGCTGTAAACTGACTGTGTCAATAGACTGATAAATGGAAGACTTGGATCTGTAAACTGACTGTATCAATAGACTGATAGAAGGAGGACTTGGATCTGTAAACTGACTGTATCAATAGACTGATAAAAGGAGGACTTGTAGCTGTAAACTGACTGTATCAATAGACTGATAAATGGAGGACTTGTATCTGTAAACTGCAAAAGAAGTACGTATATCAAAGTACATAAACTTTTACAGCTGTAGACCAACATTGCCAACTAATCTGGAGAGTTTAGACCGACTTGATACCTGGAAAAATATTCGAAATGAAGATAAAATGTTAATATCTACGGTTTAAAACCTACTTTATCTATCGCCCCAACTCAAGAAACAATTGAGAATCGACCCAGAGGAGTATTTACAAATTATAATCCGACTTTATCCACTAATCAAAGACCTAATCCTGCCCTACTCCGAGTTTAGTCTCATCGTATTCCAGGACAAAAGTCTGGAATAACTTTAGCTGAATTGTGATTGTAATCCCCTCATCGCCCCCTTTCATAGCAACTGGAAAACCTCCCCTATCCCCTCCCCCTCTCCCAAAGGACTCCCCCAACCAGAAAGATCCCCCTAACAAGCAAAATTAGGGAAGTACATTGTAGGATAACCTCCCTCTCTCTCCGGCCGGGAAGTGGATGCCATTATGTGGTGTTATGGCGTCGACTGCGAGCAGAGCAGGTGTTTCATGCGATGCGCTTAACCCTTTGGATTAAGTACAATAGATAGCTCGTACGCACGTGACGTCCACGCTATGTAGCGTGCGCGCATGCGCGTGACATATAACCATACTTTTGTGATGTGTACGCATGACATCGAAAGCCATTTTATGATATTTATCGCTTAATCTTTAATCCAATGTTGAGCAGACAGTGGTTGCGTCTAATGGTGTATGTGTGTTTGTGTGCAATAGCTTCTAGTATGTGTGCGTTTGTGTGTGTATGAGAGAGAGTAGAGAGAGATAGAGATAGAGACAAAAACAATCGACAATCTCCATCAAAGGCAAAACCCGTCTTAAAATAATAAAAAATAAATAAAACAAAACCCATTCCTTAGACCTAGTAATGGAGCTGTCTCGAACGGCCATCAAAATGCAATCATGGCGTATATCTCGAGGGACATTATCGCCCTTCTCCATCGTCCCGAACGATTATTTCGGCGAATGGACGATCGTCGAAGCCCCTGCGATCAGCGCAAGGCGAAGAAAAGACGAAGGTTTTTGGTAAAAGAAAAAAAAAAAATGAATCAATCGCAGAGCTTCGGGTCGACGCCATTGGTGGGGTAGTACCATAGACTAACCATTTCTGTTGAGTATTTCTTACTTTTAATACCTTTTTTTTTTCATATAAATCTCATTGACATTAAAGAAATTGGGTTTTATTTAATCAGATTAATCTAATATCGACCGAATTCATCTATAGATTTAATATTCCAGGCGGTTATAGTGAAGCAATGTGATAGTTCAGTTAACACTGGAGGAATATGCTCTCTCTCTCTCTCTCTCTCTCTCTCTCTCTCTCTCTCTCTCTCTCAGTATAATCAAATGAAACTGCATGGGAAGGAGTCGTTGACCTTTAATGCTGTGACGCCAGTTCCGCACAAACAAACTCTGTCAGAGAGAGAGAGAGAGAGAGAGAGAGAGAGAAAGCGTTCATCGAAACAAGACGGCTTCTCGTCCCCCATTCGCTCTTGCTGAACGAGCTTTGATTAGACCTATAAGTGCCGATTCTCTCTTTACAGCGGATTCCCCGAATTGCAATTGTGACTTATATCTGCGCAGTCGCTGAATATAAAACTATTTTAGGGTATTTTATGCTTTTTTATATTATTATTACCATAGTTTATCCTGCCCACGTCATCTCGTTACCGTATCATCTATGGCCTATACCGGAGCCTGGTTGCTACGCCACACAGTTGCCTTACCGCCAGGTATACATATTTCACTGTCCTGGCCAACTGTAAACGATGGGTTTATGAGGAAAATGGTCTAATAGTCGTTTACAACCCACCCATGATCGATCCCGAGATCCTAGCTTGTGAATGGGGAGCCTTAAACCACTAGACTATGCCGCTCTATGAGACTAGCCGTCAAAAAGAAAAAAAAATGGTTTATACAGAATTCCCTCAATGTCACGGCTTTATATATATATGTAATAGTGTGGCACAGTGTCGTTATTACAAAAGGCAATAACTTAATAATACTTAAGAAAAAGGCACGAAACAGATAATAAGAGAAGAGAAAGAGAAAAAGGATAAGATAATTATTTTTCTTAGCGAAGGGATTTTGTTACTCCATTAGGCTTTTAGCCATCAGACATCTGGTTTTCATCTCCCCCAAAAAGCCTCTGTCCGTACCAGCGATTAGTGACCAACAAGAGATTTATGGGCGACGAAGGACATCGCCCAGGCATCTTCGAGAAATTGGAAACTACTCTCATTAGCGCCTATGACTAATCGGCGTTCCTTTCGTGAACAGGTCAGAGAGAGCCATCTGGCATACGTTAAAAAGGAATTCTATGACCCGTTGTTAGAAAGAGGGAAAGTACCAAATTCTTAAAAGCTCCACCCTCCCAAAGGTAGCCTCTAGTATCGACGAATCAAAAGCCATGAGTGTTGGTCATAAGACAGCCCAAAAGGGGTATCAACGAATGACCTATGAGGTTACCAAGGGATACGCCCCCTAAGAAGCCAGGACATGAAGAAGGAGGCGTATACAAATTCAAAGCCTACGAATTACTGTAGAAGACCTGACAGGAAGGCGGTCTCGTATGAAGTTAGTAGCCACTAAGACACAAAAAGTCTTTCAGAAAATGCCACACCCAGTCAGAATCCAAAAATCCAAAGGCGGGGCTAAGGAGATTTCAACTGAACAAAAAGGCGAGACAGAGAGAGAGCAGGCAGAAAAGAGAGCAGAGAAAAAAGGGGAACAGAGAAGTCAAGAGAAGACAACGACAAAGAGACGAAAGGGAGAACCAGTGGCGCAGCAACAGGCAGAGAAGAGAGAGAAAGACAGAAGAATCCCCAGAAGAAGAACAGGTGCAAAAGTGTGGTGTGCGAATTAATCAAAGACAGTGAAAGTGACAATCAATACTCAGTAAAATTCCCTCGTGCCTATAGACTCGTAATTACAACAAGTGCCAATTAAGTTTTATCAGTCCAAGAGCCCAGTAACTCAGAAGGTGGAAAACATGTGTAAGAACCCCTAACGAAGAATAAACTTAATGCAAAGAAACATATCAATTAATTTCTCATCCTAACAGAACCCCTTTACCTAATTCCCCAAAGTACAGCCTCCACGGCACACGTTACCTTAGATCTGTGCAAAGAAAGTAAGTACCGTCACAGATTTATTGGTGGCAGCGGTGGGATACGATGAGATAAAGATTGATATAGTGACAAGATTAATTGATGTCGAGCGGTAAGGATAGGAAGAGACAAAAGAGACAGCAAAGAAATGGTGATTAGCGACGTGATACGAAGACACGAATGACAGTTAAAAACAGCGGCAGCGAAACAGAATCAAAAGTTTAGTGTCGGCATAAGAGATTTCAATCCATTCACGCCACTCAAAATAGAAGTTCTCCCCTAAGACAGTACCAGTGCTTCCCCAAATTCAAAGACAGTTATCGAGTCGTAACAATAAAAGCGCTCCAAAAAAAAGCACCCACACTTCACGAAGAAAAGCTCCACTCCGAAGAACAAGATCAGGCGTTTTACCAGAAGAACAAGATGTCGAAAGCATAAGGCAAATATATCAAGAGGAAAGAAAACAATCCCGAAAACGCATCCGTCAACGCAATCCTGCTCTGAGAGGAAAGAAGAGAGAGAGAGAGGTCCCCTTTCCCGAAGAGAAGAAGAGAGAGAGGAGGAGGTGGGGGAACCAACACATCATTCAACGCGCTGGTAGGCGCGAACGCAAGCTGGTCAGTATGTAAACCCAGGGAGGTGTCGAAGACGACGAAAGAAGTTAAGTCCAAATAAATGTCCCACACTTACATAACATTAAACTTTATTAAGAGTAAATTACGCGATTAACATTTCAGTTAGACAATTCCTGGTATTTCAAGATTAAAAGATTTTCACACTGAACCTTTTTTTTTTGGCAACGAAACTCTATATTTCTTCATTTTACTAATTATAACTAATCAGCTACTAAGACCTTTTCCCGAACATTTGTATTTACTAACCAATAACTTTAAATTTTAATTTGAATTTTGATTGTGTCATTTTATGTTATTTTTTTGTGATTTTGGTTGTTTTGTGATTTCTTGTACTTTGTTTTTTTTTTTTTAGTATTTGCTTTTTACTTTTATTCGTTACGTCGAATGAATGTTTACTTGTTTTTATTTTGTTTGTTTAGGATAACAAGGGTAATTCACGGGAGGTCTCTCGTTAGCGTACACTTTACGGTCAGTTCAGTATCGTTTTACCAGTACTGTTAAGAGGGTTTTTGTTGTTGTTTAAGAATCGCTTACCGGTAACGTAAGACTTTGAGAATATTTCTGGGGAAAATTCTTTTATTTTTTATGGTGATCGAATACTTTAGTAAAAACAATTTAATTTTATTGTTATTATCATTTTCTTTTGGGATATTACTGTCATAACTTTGATACTTTTAATGATACTCAGTACTTAAGAAAATTTCCATTAACGAGTCGATGGTCAAAGGGAGACCGACTCCTTATCAGAACGTAAGAACGCCTGTGCTCACGAGAAGTCAAACAAGGAAATTAACCATGCCGGAAGGTACACAGTCCGCGAATTCGAGCGCAGCAGTAATGGGAACACATAAGGGACATGTGATTAATCACATAGCTAAATTTTGCGGAAGAAAGGATGGTCAGTTAGCTTGTAACTTAGAGAACTGGATAGAGCAAGTGGAGACACGCCTAGATAGCATAACGGGGACAGATAGAGAAAAGCTTATTGAAGCCAAGAGTTATCTTGATTTGGAAGCCGGAGGAGACTTAGAACGATACGTCCACTCCGAGACTTACCGAGATCTTAAGAATTGGGAAGAACTGAAACGGTATTTTAGGAAGGTTTATTCCACAGTTGGTGAAAGAGATCCAGTTACTAGCTTGGCAAGGATCGTGCGTCAATTTAAGTTAGACGAAAGACGTTATCAAGAGTTTAGCTCTCAGTTGTATAACAATATGAATGAATGGGGGTAACTTCATGGAATCCACAGGTTGGATAGAGGTAGAAGGAGGCAAGCAAAAAATGCTAATGAGTCATGTTAAAAAAATATTTAGACTAGCAATAATGATTGGAAGCCTGCCTACGGAAGTTATTGCAAGGATGACCCGTAAGTGGGAGACATCCGATGATGTAGCAGAGATTGAAGAGGAGGAAACAAAAAATCCTAGGTAGAAGACCTGAAGGGAATCCTGTATACAGACCTTTAGTCGCTATAGGACAACAGGAAAGAGGTCCAAATAGATCTAGGACACCATCTAGAAATCAGAATAAGATGCCAGGTAAATCTTCTCAAGGAGGATTTTCGACAGTCACGTGTTATAACTGTCAGAAGAGAGGACATTATGCCAGTGACTGCCGAGGGATAGCCTTCTGTCCTTTCCATAAGAGAACAGGACATAGTGCTCGAGAATGCAGAAATAAATTTGTTTCAGCTCCTAGAGGTAGATCTCAGTCGAGAGGCAGAAGTAGAAACAATAGTCAATCTCCCCAGTTAGAGGAAATAGGGATTCCGTCCCAAATAGATATTCTAATCAAACAGCAAGCATAGGTTATCAATCAGTTCAGCCAATGTCAGACGACGCAATGGGAAATTTTCTGCTTACTGGTACAATGAATCTTCCTCTATAACAGAGAGAACGTCCGGAATGTCAAGGCTAAGCCCAGCTACACAGGTTAGCAAAGTTGATGTAGGAAATGAATATAATTATAGACCATTATTTCCCGCACATGTCGGTTTAGAGAAACCTATTGTTACATTCTTTGATACAGGTAGTCCTAAGAATATAATGTCAGAAAAGGTGTATCGATTGTATTTTTCTCACTTAAGTTTGAATCCAGCAGTAGACTGTAGAATCACAGACGTCCAGGGTAATGATATCCACGTAATTGGACAGTTAGATTTTCCATTTAGGCTAGGAAGAATTGCTCTAAGAGAAAAGGTTCTGGTAGCCAGAGATATACAATTAGCTTTTGCTCATTTGCTGATAGGTTATCCAACTATGGCTAGACAAGGTATAAGCATTGATGCTCCTAGAGAACAACTAGTGATTAACAACGGTCGTGAGATTTCTAGAATACCAATATGCAAGTCAATTAAAAGAACCCAGACTAAAGAGAATCCCACGGTGAAAGGTATTTTAAAGAAGGATAAGACCGAGGGAAGATATCCAGAATGCATCACGAGTTCACAACAGATCATTAACCTCTTAGAATCAAATCAATGCACTTATTTAAAGTTAGAGAGGGAATTAAGACTTAAACCAGGAGAAAGTACTTGGTAGAATGTACAGTAAACCAATTTTCGAAGGGAAGGAAATTCTCACGCTTACTGAAAAGTCGCAAGTAAACGGAATACATTATTCTTCTAGTTTACATGAAGTTAGACATAGCAAAATAGCGTTACAGATTACCAATAACAGAGGAGGAAAGGTTAAATTAACACCAGGTACAGAGATAGGCTTAGCAGAAGTATACTCCATACCTATCCGAGTTGTAGAAAGGGAAACGGTAGCCGCGATCAGTAAAGGAAATGAAAATTACGCTCAGGACATAAAACTGAGAAGAGCTAAGATAGGATTTCATTTAAAGGACATTAAGGAAAACCATGTTAGAGAAGAATTCATAGACTTATTGTGCGAATATCAGGATATAGTCGCTCTAGACGGCGACACCTTGGGAAATACACGCGAAATAACGCACAAGATAGACATTCCATCAAACACAAAGCCAATCTACATACCAGCTTACAGAGTAGCACATTCCCAGAAGGAGATCATTGAAAGAGAAGTACAAAGAATGAATAGGCAAGGAATAATAGAACCATCTAAATCCCCATGGTCCTTTCCACTTTTGCTAGTTCCTAAAAGGGACAAAATTATAGAATAGTTGTGGATTTCAGAAAATTGAACCAAATTACTGAAAATGATCCTTATCCAATGCCGTCAATGCGAGATCTTATCGCCACTATAGGGTCCAAGAAGTACTTCACCACTATAGATTTATTGCAAGGATTCTTGCAAATCCCTCTAGACGAAGAAAGTAAACCTTTGACTGCTTTTTCCACTAGTAACGGCAGATACCAGTATGTAAGAATGCCCTTTGGTCTAAAGTCAAGCCCGGTAACTTTTGTAAGATTAATGGATAAAATTTTGGGCGATTTACTAGGCAAAGGACGTACACTGTTACATAGATGATTGGTAATAGCAACAGACACCATAGAGGAACACATAGACTTAGTCAGAGAAGTCCTAAAGAGATTAAGGAAAGCCAACCTGAAGCTTAAACTGAAGAAGTGTAACTTCCTTAAAAGGAAAATAGACTACCTTGGTCATACACTAAGTGAAAAGGGCGTAGAAGTAAACGACTTAAAGATTAAGTCAATCAAGGAATATCCTACACCTCAGTGCAAGAAGGACGTAAAGTCATTCTTAGGTTTAGCAGGTTTTTACCGCAAGTTCATAGGGAACTTTGCAGTCATATCCGCACCACTAACTGAACTTTTAAAGGAACACGTATCTTTATATGGACAGACAAGCAGCAAGAAGCATTTGATGAATTGAAAGAAAGATTAACATCCCCCAGTACTTAGCTTCCCAGACTTTGGCAAGGAATTCTTTTTAGCCACGGACGCAAGCCACATTGGTATAGGAGCATGTTTAATGCAAAAGCAAGATAATAAGTATAATGCCATAGCTTATTACAGTAGGAAATTAAAGCCCTCAGAAGTGAACTACTCAGTAACAGACCTCGAGTCTCTAGCTATAATAGACGCTTTAAAGCAGTTTCAGATATATCATTTTTGGTTACAAGATAACCGTGTTTACGGATCATTCAGCTGCAGTAGAAATGCTAATGAACCCTAATTTTTCTAGACGAGAGCCCGTTGGTTCATGACAGCCCAAGATTATGATATAGAGGTGAGATATGTCCCTGGGAAGACGAATAAGGTAGCAGATGCATTATCAAGATATGTGTCACAAGGTGATAGTATAAATATGATAATTCAAGAAGAAGAAAAGAATGAAACAATGTGCAATGACGTAAATGTACTCACCATGCACTATACAGAGGAGCTTTCCCGGCAAAATTTCATAAAAGAACAAGAAAGAGATGAAGATATAAGGGAACGTTTAAAATACGTTAGAAACGCAAGAAAACACAGCCAACAAGAATTAACCGAACTAGGTAGGAAGGTTGGATGTCCCACAGATGCACTAACGGACATAGATGGCGTATTAATTTGGATGTGTCGAATATGACCCATTTGGTCAATTTCTAGGTGTACTGCACAAAAGGTTAGTACCTAAAAGTCTAAGAAACAAGGTCATTGAGCTAATGCACGACGATGACATGAGAGCTCACCCAGGAAGGGATGAGACAATTAGATTAATCCAAAGAACTTTCCATTGGAAGGGAATTCACAAGGATGTTAGTAATTATGTGAAGAGCTGCAATACATGCAACAGCTACAAAGGAAGAACAGACAAGGAAGTACCACTAGGGAAATATCCTATCCCACAGACTCCTTTCGAAAGAGTATCTATTGATCTTATCACTAATCTTCATACCACGAGTAAAGGGAATAAGAATATACTAGTATGTATCGACGCGCTCACGAGATATACAGAGTTGGTACCACTAACTAGTAAAAGTGCCAAGGATTGTGCAACCGCACTCTTCGATAAGATATTTTGCAGATATTCTGCCCCACAGCTCATTATTTCTGATAATGGGACCGAGTTCAACAACTCGTTAGTTCAAGAAATTTGTAACGCCTTTAAAGTAGAAAAGGTAGCGATACAGCCGTATCACCCAGCTAGCAATGGCTTGGTAGAAAGGAATAACAGGAAGGTTTTAGACGTATTACGTCACACAGTAGGACAGGATCCTGAATGGGACGTCAATTTACCTTTAGTCCAATTATCATTAAATGCAAGGCATCATACGAGTACTCGAGCAACTCCCATAAAAGCTTTGATGGGATATGAACCCAGATTACCTTATGCATGGCTGAATCAGCCAATACAGCCAAATTACTCTGAAGCTATCATGAAGATAAGAATCGGAAACTTTAAAGTAATACACAAGCAATTGCACAAGAATTTAGAAGAGCCCAGCAGAATATGATAGAGAAGCATCAAGAAGGATTAAGGCCTGTAGACTACAAGAAAGGGGATGAATTCTATATTAAGAAGGAAGTAAGAAGGGTATTAATTAATAAGTTAGCCACAAAATTCACAGGACCATACAAGGTCGTAGACGTACAAGAAACTAAGATAAAGGTTAAGAAAATGAATAACCAAATGCCTTCCACATATGCTGAATCATTAGAAGAAGAAGAATTTTGGATAAACAAGGACAAGGTCAAGAGAACCAAAGAAGTTGAAGATCCAAAATGACAGAGACGTCAGAAGACATTCCAGAAGAAGGAACTAGATATAACTAAGAAATAGAAGAGTCACTTTTCAGTGAAACAGAAGAACAAAACCCATTAATTCATCCCATTATTCCCATGTATTTATTTGATTTCGTTATTGCTAAGTTTACCTTCATCGGTCGACTTAGGAATAATCTTTTATTGTTGCAATACTTACTTTAATTAGTTGGTTTGTAGCAATTTTTTTGAGTTATGTGCACTAACTTCAAATTTATTTTGACTTGAAGGGAATTATTTGGGTATGTAAGAAACAGTTCAATGCGCAGTATAAGAATTCCAAGACCTATATTAAGTTTAATCGTTCCATAAGAACAGTTCTTCGAAGTAAAAGAATAAATAAGACGGGTTAAGTAGAGTATTAAGAGATTTTAAGATAAGAGAATTAGTTTCATAAATGATTACGATTTTGAAGGGGTAATTAATACACTTATTTTGTTCAATCCATTAGATGTTGATTGATGAAAACTTACTAATAAGATATTAATTGATGAAGACTCATTAACAAGATAGTAGTTGTTGAAAACTTACTAACAAGATATTGATTGGTGAAAGCTTACTAATTGTTGTCACAGTAGAAGAAACCTACAAGTATTAACCACTAACCGGTTCCTTTAACCGAGTTGCCAATTTTGTTTTAGTATCAAGCAGTAAAGTTATATAGTTTAATGTACAAGGTTACTCAGAATTTACAGTAAGAATGGCCAATGAAATTTTGCATAAACACAATACACAATCTCAGTAGGAAGTCAAGGACACACTTGTTATTGCATACAAATACACAAGGATATTTTCTCCCAGGACTTTTGTTCTCCAAGCAGCAGGTCGCAGCAAACAAGAAGCCATCAAGTGTCGTCAACGAAAAACGAAATTTATTTTCCATAAAGAAAAACGATATCCACCTAGATAGAATAGGACAGAGGACTGAACCAATCATATACTGTAAACTTGGATAGTTACCATTATTTTTTGCTTCTACCATGCATTTATCTAACTTATGTGACTTAAGGGCTTATGTATGTTTAACTTTCAGTTTTCTTGTTTTTTGGTGATTTATTTTGTTTGCATTCAGTTTCATGTTTCTTAATGTGATTTACTCATATTTGAATTCAGTTTGATGATTCTTTTAATATTACTTAATCAAGTATTTGTTCATATTCATATTCAGTTTTTGTTTCTCTGAATGTTACTTACTCAAGAATTTACTCATGTTTACATTCAATTTTGATTGTTGCCCTTAACGTTACTTGATCAAGGATTTGCTCATGTTTACATTCACTTTTGATGTTTTTTAAGTTAAAGTTTCAATATGATTCCCAAGAAGCATAAGTTAGGAGTCCTCTTGTAGGTATAATATTTGCTTCAGATTAGATAACGCTGTCGGAGTTCAGCGAGGTAGCGGGCCGAGACTGTAATAGTGTGGCACGTGTCGTTATTACAAAGGCAATAACTTAATAATACTTAAGAAAAAAAGGCACGAAACAGATAATAAGAGAAGAGAAAGAGAAAAAGGATAAGATAATGATTTTTCTTAGCGAAGGGATTTTGTTACTCCAAACATTAGGCTTTTAGCCATCAGACATCTGGTTTTCATCTCCCCCAAAAAGCCTCTGTCCGTACCAGCGATTAGTGACCAACAAGAGATTATGGGCGACGAAGGATATCGCCCAGGCATCTTCGAGAAATTGGAAACTACTCTCATTAGCGCCTATGACTAATCGGCGTTCCTTTCGTGAACAGGTCAGAGAGAGCCATCTGGCATACGTTAAAAAGGAATTCTATGACCCGTTGTTAGAAAGAGGGAAGTACCAAATTCTTAAAAGCTCCACCCTCCCAAAGGTAGGCCTCTAGTATCGACGAATCAAAAGCCATGAGTGTTGGTCATAAGACAGCCCAAAAGGGGTATCAACGAATGACCTATGAGGTTACCAAGGGATACGCCCCTAAGAAGCCAGGACATGAAGAAGGAGGCGTATACAAATTCAAAGCCTACGAATTACTGTAGAAGACCTGACTGGAAGGCGGTCTCGTATGAAGTTAGTAGCCACTAAGACACAAAAGTCTTTCAGAAAATGCCACACCCAGTCAGAATCCAAAAATCCAAAGGCGGGGCTAAGGAGATTTCAACTGAACAAAAAGGCGAGACAGAGAGAGAGCAGGCAGAAAAGAGAGCAGAGAAAAAAGGGGAACAGAGAAGTCAAGAGAAGACAACGACAAAGAGGGGAACGAGAGGGGAGAACCAGTGGCGCAGCAACAGGCAGAGAAGAGAGAGAAAGACAGAAGAATCCCCAGAAGAAGAACAGGTGCAAAAGTGTGCGAATTAATCAAAGACAGTGAAAGTGACAATCAATACTCAGTAAAATTCCCTCGTGCCTATAGACTCGTAATTACAACAAGTGCCAATTAAGTTTTATCAGTCCAAGAGCCCAGTAACTCAGAAGGTGGAAAACATGTGTAAGAACCCCTAACGAAGAATAAACTTAATGCAAAGAAACATATCAATTAATTTCTCATCCTAACAGAACCCCTTTACCTAATTCCCCAAAGTACAGCCTCCACGGCACACGTTACCTTAGATCTGTGCAAAGAAAGTAAGTACCGTCACATATATATATATATATATATATATATATATATATATATATATATATATATATATATCATTCTTTGCTGTCAGTTTGAAAAATTCACGATTGCAAAACCCTTCGTGAAAAATAAACATGAGACGGTTGCAATTCGCATAGCAACAGGGTTGAATGTATTTACATGTTTATTCGGTTTTTGTTCATACAAAAACAGCATTTAAAGTCGGTGAAACAATAAAATAACAAGGATATCTTTGTCATTTCATTTCCTTTGTATCGTTCGTCCTCAGAGCAATTAACTTGAGGATTTGGGCGCGAAATGAAGAACTCGCTTGATGGCGTACATTCCAACCGCTGCTTAATTATCCAAAAATCCGGTGTTTTCGGAGCGCTGG
This sequence comes from Macrobrachium nipponense, assembly GCF_015104395.2. Classification (NCBI taxonomy): domain Eukaryota; kingdom Metazoa; phylum Arthropoda; class Malacostraca; order Decapoda; family Palaemonidae; genus Macrobrachium; species Macrobrachium nipponense. Next base: position 2,639,652 of record NC_087224.1, on the reverse strand, counting down.
TTTCCTACAGACTGCACTTCGTGTATATTATAGATTCCAAATTACGTTTTACATCCGTATTTACAATTTCCGTCTCGTAAAAATGCTCCATTTCCTTACAAATCCAACTCAAATATCCTGATCTGGAGGTGCACACCAATACCAGCGCCCTAGTACCATGGTCTTGTATACAACCAATTTAATTCGTTCACGATCAGTAATTCGATTAAATTCGCTCAGAATTAAGCCTTCTCGAGTAGACATCTTGCATTTAAAGCAGCTTTTGCTTTCGAAAATTATATATATACGTCTATTTCAGCTTACTGGAATGAGACTGGAAAGTTTATATCGCTTTTTTTTAAAGATATCACCCTAAACATTGATTCGGTTAAGTGGTGAATTCAGCTGTAGTAGATGTTTTGATTTCTAGAGCTAGAACCTAACAGACGACGGTTTATACATATACTACATAATATATATTTATTATATAATAAAAATAAATCAATTAGCACTTGCTGGCATCTACAGTACTCCCATTTGTCCAGCCCAGGTGTAAAAGTTCGCGTGTCAAAACAGCCATTGGTGACGATCTGTAACATTTCTTTGTTTCTAATCAGTCCCTCGTCATTATTACCATTATTACCAATCTCAAATTCACGACAATAACAAATAGCAGTAATAGAAAGGTTATTACAACCATTGCGGGGAGATATACGACTGATATAGTGGAAGATATATCGAAAAATTGAAATTATTTTATTGTGGACGCTTTGATAGTTATGATGGTGTTATAGTCTCGTAAAATGATCGTTTTCCTGCATTTTTCGATTGATTGATAGGTTGATATCGATTATCCTGCAATTATTAGATAGAGGAATAAAAGATTTAATTGTAAATTGTCAAGAAGACCGGCTGATAGGCCAAATGTCGTGTTAGCCAGGAATTAAACTACCAATTATCCTAAGAAACTACAATTGAAAACTCACTGAATAAAGATTTAATTTATTATTTTATTATTTATAATCTGAGACAAGAAAATGTGAAATTATAATTATAATTATAATTACAAAGACAAACTTTGAGTCACTGCAAAAACTGATCCAAAACTTGCCGAAGAATTTGATAGGCCTATGGTCTCTTAGCGTGTCTTGTATGGTGTCCATTAAACTTTTATAGACCTTATATTATTGATCTAGAATCTAGAATAATATTTTCAATTAAATGAACCTTTTTTTTTTTTAATTGAGTGAAGTAATTGAAGACCAATTAAACATTATGAAACTTTTAACGGTGAGTACTAGATATAAATGCTGTTTTCTTATATATACATACATATAACTTTAGTACATCATTCATTTCGTTAATGTTTTATGAATAATTAAGTGCTGAAAAGCACATAGTTGCTAATATAACGGCAGATTTGGCTATTAACACTGTAGCCATCGTAAGCTTAGTTGCATTATATTATAATAGCATTGTTAGTTGAACTGTATCACTGCATTATTATTAGTTCTATTGCATTATTGGATCGTTATACAATTATTATTATCGCTGATAATGGCTTGAATAGACTGCGTTTTTTACCCAAAACAGTAGACTCCAAGCTGTGGAGTATAGGACTAGTTGTATTATTATTATTATTATTATTATTGTTGTTGTTGTTGTTGTTGTTGTTGTTTCTGCAGAGTACATGAACTGAATGCCTTTTTTTATAAATATTCAAACGACACTGTTTTTTATGCATAATATTCTCAGCTCTAGCGCCGGTAGTCGCTGTGACGCCGTGTTAAGTATGCCTATCAGTCATCCAGACATTAAAGAATATATTGAGACACAACAAACAATAAATAAAAAAAAACTGTTTTTTAGGTTATGTAATGACATACAGGACTGATTTTAAAGGCTGGTATCTATGATTTAGATCTGTATGCCAAGAAAGTATACTAGGCTTACGTTGTAGTCTATCGTCGTAGACTCGCTAATGAGAAAAAAAAAAAGTATGAAGAAGAATGAAAGGACAAGACAATTAGAGGACGTAAAAGAGAGAGAAAAGGAATGAGAGAATTGACGATAGATGAAGTAGACGGAAAGCGTTAACGAGTAATATACGGTTAAAATATGGAGTTCGATACTTCGAACGTTAGTCTCATGTCTACAGTGGGCGCTGAGCGAGAGAGAGAGAGAGAGAGAGAGAGAGAGAGAGAGAGAGAGAGAGAGAGAGAGAGAATATTTCCGTGGGAAACTGAGCCCAGATGAATTTTAAACAAATTGGGCCAAATTCGTTAACAAAGCAGTTTTATTTAAGTATATAATGTAGGTCACAGCGTCATGGCCACATCTAAGCACTGACAAACACGAATTAGGAAAGAGAGAGAGAGTGAGGGAGAGAGGGAGAGGGAGAGGGAGAGAGAGAGGGAATAAAAAAGGGCTAATAAAGAGAGTAATCAAGCACAATTCTGCAGAATTCTTGGGATCATGCAAGCACATATACACATCACGCAAAGTGGTTTTTTTTATCATGCCGGTATAACAGTGGGCAAATCCGTGTTGGTAATACTGCTAATTCGTCTTGGCAACTCTGCACGAATGCAAAATGTAAACAAACAAAATTCACAAAAAAATTAGGTTACGTTAAAAACAAGAGAATACATGACTTCCTCTCTCTCTCTCTCTCTCTCTCTCTCTCTCTCTCTCTCTCTCTCTCTCTCTCTAAGATTGTCAGTGATTTTATAAACCTTTCTCTCTCTCTCTCTCTCTCTCTCTCTCTCTCTCTCTCTCTCTCTCTCTCTGTTGAGGAATCGGTAGTGAGTAGTTTCGCCAATGACACAAAAATAAGTAGAGAAATTACTTGTGATGAAAATAGGAACGCACTACAAAGAGACCTTAACAAAGTATATGATTGGGCAGAGGTAAATAGGATGGTATTTAACTCTGATAAATTTGAATCAATAAATTATGGAGACAGAGAAGGAAAGCTATATGCATATAGGGGACCTAATAATGAGACAATCACAAATAAGGAAGCAGTTAAAGACCTTGGTGTGATGTTGAATAGGAACATGTTATGCAATGATCAAATAGCAATTCTATTGGCAAAATGTAAAGCAAAAATGGGAATGTTGTTACGGCACTTCAAAACAAGAAAAGCTGAACACATGATTATGCTATTTAAAACGTATGTTCGTAGTCCACTTGAATATTGCAATATGATATGGTACCCACACTATCAAAAGGATATTGCACAAATATAGGGTGTACAAAGGTCCTTTACAGCTAGAATAAAAGAAGTTAAGGATCTTGACTACTGGGAAAGACTATAATTTTTAAAATTATATATTCGAAAGGAGAAGAGAACGCTACATGATAATTCAGGCATGGAAACAGATAGAAGGAATTGCCGAAAACATCATGGAGCTAAATATATTAGAAAGAGCAAGCAGAGGTAGATTAATAGTGCCCAAAACAATACCAGGAAAAATAAGGAAAGCACACAGGACATTAATCCACTACGCACCAGCATCGACAATGCAGCGTCTATTCAATGCGTTGCCAGCTCATCTGGGGAATATATCAAGAGTGAGCGTAGATGTGTTTGAGAATAAGTTCGACAAATATCTAAGCTGCATCCTAGACCATCCAAGATTCTAAGATTGTCAGTGATTTTATAAACCTCTCTCTCTCTCTCTCTCTCTCTCTCTCTCCAAGATTGTTGGTGATTTTATAAATCTTTCTCTGACTCTCTCTCTCTCTGTCTCTCTGTCTCTCTCCAAGATTGTCAGTGATTTTATAAACCTCTCTCTCTCTCTCTCTCTCTCTCTCTCTCTCTCTCTCTCTCTCTCGCCAAGATTGTCAGTGATATTATAAACCTCTCTCTCTCTCTCTCTCTCCTCTCTCTCTCTCTCTCTCTCTCTCCAAGATTGCTAGTGATTTTATAAACCATGTCTCTCTCTCTCTCTCTCTCTCTCTCTCTCTCTCTCTCTCTCTTCTCTCTCTCTCTCCAAGATTGCCAGGTGATTTTATAAACCCTCCCCTCCCTCCTCTCTCTCTCTCTCTCGTTAAGCATCTGCCTACCTACCTCTTGAGTGGCTACACTCGAACCCCCTCGAGTGATTCTTGATAAGCAAGGAGGCGGCGGGGTCGGGGGTGGGGGTGGGGGAGGAGGGGTGTGTAGCTTTTAAGCCCTGATGACGTCACTGCCGGCAACAGGAAATTCGCTACCCAGACCGGAACTAGTTGCTTCAGAGTTGCTTTTAGATAACGGTTCTGAAATCATTGTCTATCTTTGGAGAGAGAGAGAGAGAGAGAGAGAGAGGTGAGAAAAGGTCTATAAGTCACTGACAATCTTTGAAGAGAGAGAGAGAGAGAGAGAGAGAGAGAGAGAGAGAGAGAGGTGAGGGAATGTCTGTAAGCCACTGACTATCTTTGGAGAGAGAGAGAGTGTGAAAGAGAGAGAGAGAGAGAGAGAGAGTTGGCGGAATTCTATAAGTCACTGATAATCTTAGAGAGAGAGAGAGAGAGAGACCTTACCTTACCTTACAGACCTTACAGTTCGTTCGGGTTGCCCCAGGTCCCTCAGTGTGAGGCGCCTCTAATGTCTACCAGAGAGTTGCTAGTACATCTTCCGGTATATTTTGCATCTTCCAATCTTGGATGGTCTGGGATGCAGTTTAGATATTTGTCGAGCTTATTCTTAAACACATCTACGGTCACTCCTGATATATTCCTCAGATGAGCTGGCAAACGCATTTGAATAGACGCTGCATTATCGATGCTGGTGCGTAGTGGATAATTGTCTGTGTGCTTCCTATTTTTCCTGGTATAGGTTTTGGGCACTATTAATCTACCTCTGCTTGCTCTTTCTGATATTTTTAGTTCCATGATATTTTCTGTTATTCCTTCTATCTGTTTCCATGCCTGAATTATCATGTAGCGTTCTCTTCTCCTTTCTAGACTATATAATTTTAAGGATTGTAGTCTTTCCCAGTAGTCTAGGTCCTTAACTTCTTCTATTCTAGCTGTAAAGGACCTTGTACACTCTCATTTGTGCAATATCCTTTTGATAGTGTGGGTACCATATCTATTGCAATATTCAAGTGGACTACGAACATATGTTTTAAAAAGCATAATCATGTGTTCAGCTTTTGTTTCTTGTTTTAAGAAGTGCCGTAACAACATTCCCATTTTTTGCTTACATTTTGCCAACAGAAGTGGCTATTTGATCATTGCATAACATGTTTCCTATTCATCATCACACCAAGGTCTTTAACTGCTTCCTTATTTGTGATTGTCTCATTATTAGGTCCCCTATATGCATATAGCTTTCCTTCTCTGTCTCCATAATTTATTGATTCAAATTTATCAGAGTTAAATACCATCCTATTTACCTCTGCATCTATACTTTGTTAAGGTCTCTTTGTAGAGCGTTCCTATCTTCATCACAAGTAATTTCTCTACTTATTCTTGTGTCATCAGCGAAACTACTCACTACCGAATCCTTAACATTACTGTCTATGTCTTCAATCATAATAACAAAACAATATTGCAGCTAGCCCAGTACCTTGTGGCACAACCGGATATTACCTTGGTTTCATCCGATTTCTCATCGTTTGCAATAACTATCTGTTTTCTGTTGTGTAAAATTCTTTTAACCATCTTCCTACTTTATCTACGATATTGTGTTTTCTAATTTTCTTTTGCTAATATATTATGGTCTACTTTGTCAAAGCTTTGCAAAGTCTAAATAAACCACATCTGTTTCATTTCCGCTTTTCATATTTTTGAATATGTTCTCACGGTGGACTAACAGTTGGGTTTGTGTACTTTCTCCGGGTACGAAACCGTGTTGTCCTATATTAAACAAATTATTTTTTGTTTATTAAATGTTTCATAATATTTTTCTTCATTACCCTTTCATACACTTTCATAATATGTGATGTTAGACTGCACAGGCCTATAATTACTTGCCTCTAGTCTTGATCACTTTTGAAAGTAGGGGTGATATATGCTAATTTGTGCTCATCATAAATCTTGCTTGTATCTACACTTTGTCTTAATAATATTGCAAGTGGCTTTGCGATAGAATGAACTACTTTCTTTAACAAAATAGCAGGGACTCCATCCGGCCCTGGCAGCAGCTCCATTTTTGAATTTCATTAATTGCCTGCACAATATCAGCTTCATTAATTTCTATGTCAGCTAAATATTCACTATTTTCTTCCCTTACTTCTATAATCATTATCTTCATTATCTATTCTAGGGGTGAATTCTCTCTTATATCGTTCTGCCAGTATGTTGCAAATTTCCTTTTTTCATTCGTTAACAATCTCCCTTCAATTCTCAGAGGGCCTATTTCTATTCTTCTTTTATTCATCTTCTTCGCATATGAGTATAATAGTTGGGTTTTGCTTGATATTTAATAGGGTTTTTTTCTTCCAAGTCCCGTTTTTCATTTTCTTTGATTGTATAATCTTTTGTTCTGCATTTTCTATCTTACTTTTTAGTTCTATAACTTTCCATGCATTTTTTTGTTTCTTTTGCAAGACCTTTTTCCACTTTCTGATTTCTGGAACAAGATCCTTCTGTCTCTTGGTATGCATGAATGATGTTTACTTTTCTTCTTCGGTATAATTTTTCCACTATTTCTCCAATATTTTATATATATCTCCGTATTTACCCTTATGTCATCACTTACGAAAATGTTATCCCAATCTTTGTTTAATTCTTCATTAATTTCTGACCATTTTATATTTTTACTGTAGAAGTTGTATTTTCCATATCCTTCCCACTTTTTCATTTCTTGCTTATCTCTATTTTCACTTGCTTTGGAATGAACTGTTAATTCTATGACATTATGGTCTGAAATACTCGCATTATAAACTATTATTTCTTTAACATAATTCATCTCGTTCACAAATACTAGGTCTAAAAGGAATTTTATTTTCCTTTTCTTGTTGGCAGGTGATTTATTTGTTGAATGTTGTATTCTAGTAGCATATCTAATAGCTTTTTCAAATTGCCTCTTATCTTCTGCACTACTATTACTCTCTTTTTATATGTATAAGTACCAACCACAATCTCCTATTCGTTCTTTCCATTCTACGAAAGGAAAGGTGAAGTCACCAGATAGGAGAATAGTCCAGTCCTTGTGATTTCTACATATATCATCCAATTTTTTTCAATTATTAAGTCAAACTCTTTAGTATTAGGAGGTCTATATATTACTATGTTCATCAATTTTTCAGATTCAAATTCTATCTTACCTCGCTATTATTCACCTTCTGATTAACACAGTCTGAGTTACTATATTTTTCTCATATATTTTTTCCTTGTTTTTTGATCTTTCCATATATTGCGGTTCCCCCTTGATTCCTATTTTTTCTATTCTGATCTATAAGTTGGAACCCTTTTATTTGATCAATCATTCCAGTCTCTGGGAATACCAGGTTTCACTTATATTCATTATATCTATTTTCTTTTTCATTTTGGGTTAGTTCTTCTAAGTACTCTATTTTTCTTTTTGAGTTACTCGTAACTAAACCCTGCGCATTCATCACTATGATGGTTTGCGTGTTTTCTCCTTCATTTAATATGGTAGTAATAAGGATTTTCCCATGTCTCTTTCCTGTTGGTATGTTGTTCTTTTTTCATTTCCAGAAATTCTGACATTAAAAAATCCAACTTTTCCATAATATTTGATCTTCCTTCATCATAATTATTCATTTTGTGTCTGAATCTGCATTTTTCTCCGTTTCTGCAATATCCTCTTGCATAATAAATACAGTTATTATCTCTTGAGTAGAATTTCGGAGCTGATGCTTTGAAATTTTTTGCTGACACCTCTGCATATCTCATTGGTGGTTTGCTTTTCTCTTTTACCTGATATTCTTGATTTCTCTCTTTATTTGTTCTTTCTTATTTTGGATTTTATTACTTGGTTGGTTATTTATTTGATTATGATTCATGGCTACAGGGTGCATATATTTGCATTTTTGTCGAACTTACATCCTTTTCCTTCTTTTAGGTTTTTACATATTTTTGGATGCAGATCTCTGCAATCATCCCCATATCCATCTAAGTATGCACATTTACCATAATATTTCATAGTTTTGACATATCTTAGGATGTTTGTAGTAACATCTTTCTCCAAATCTGCAATTCCCTCTTTATCAAAAGGTTGCAGATTTTGTCTTTCTTGTCTATTTTTTCCTCTTTCCCGTCATTGTGTAGATCTGGGAGAGCCTCTTCGGGATTTGCTTTTCTGTTGTCATATCGTAATTTATTTCTTCGTAGGTATGCTGCTTTATTGCCTCATATGTAGTATCAATGAGTATCTCTGCATCCATACTTTTATCTTGTTCTTTGTTTTCCTTATTTTTTTCTGTCATTTCATTTTTGTTTACTTCTCTTCCGTTTTCCTCTTCTTCTTTTTCTTCTTCTTCTCTCCTCCTTCTCTTCTTCTTCATCCTCAACTATTTGTACATTCAGTCTTGATTTAATAACATTGTCTATCCATGATAGACATGTTGAACAAAAAATTCTTGTATCTTTTCTCAAATCTTGTATTACCTCAGCACACTGTGGATGGGTCGGAATGTTGCATGCAGCACATTTTCTGATTAGGTTTTGTGGATTGACTATGCTATACCAACCTTACACAGTTTGCATGCTTTTGGCATTCTTTTTCCTAATGCATCAATTAGTATATTCACAAGATTCACCTTATTCATTTTCTTTGTCGGAATATATGTTGGTTTATGTATATTTTCTTTATGAGTCTCTTGACCACTTGGATTTTATTTGGAACTTCTTCAATTATTTTCAAGATGTTTTCATTAGATTTGTTCCAGTTTGAAGGATTATATCCTTCTAATATATCTATGAATGCTTTTGTATCTTTTTGGTTAGGACTGTTGCTGATTTCATAGATGAGAAATGCCAGTTCCCTTCCTGCTACCTCATCGTATTGCGAATCTGCTAAACACGCCAAATTACGCCAACCTCTTCCCGCAGTTGGAACTTACTGCCATCTTGTTCTGATTTATAGTATTACACTTGATAAACTAACTTAGAAGACGCTTTATCCTACTATTTTCACACTAATCTTATCACCGATAGTTCACGAACACTTCTAGATATTTCTCAAATTCTAGTCGTATGTTAAACTTGTGATATCTGTTGATAATCTGACTTCACGCGGGTACGTCTCACCAAGCAAGATGGCTACTACGAGAGAGAGAGAGAGAGAGAGAGAGAGGTCTGTAAGCTACCGACTACTTTGGTTTAGAGAGAGAGAGAGAGAGAGAGAGAGAGAGAGAGAGAGAGAGAGAGAGGTCTATAAGTCACTGACAATCTTTGAAGATAGATAGATAGATAGATAGAGAGAGAGAGAGAGCTAAATAAATTCTTAAGCTGCATTTCTGTTTGAATGCAACTTTTCTCAACAGAGATCAGACCGGACAGATTTACGAATCACAATGATTCATAGGACAAGTGAACTGTCGTTTCTCTCTCTCTGTGCCGGTACATTTATCACCCTCTCTCTCTCTCTCTCTCAGCTGGGGAGACTCTAACTGAATAATTGCACAACTGTAATGCTGTTTAATGTACCGAGGATGTACGCCTACCTCTTGTTTATTCTTATTTTCATTTTCTCTTGCTCGGGGAGTAAGCCAACAAACTACTTTGTTTTTGTTGTTGTTGTTCTTGTTTGGGGGTAGGAGAGGTCCTTGGAAGAGCCTGAGGTCTGGTTTGGGGGTAGGAGAGGTCCTTGGAAGAGCCTGAGGTCTGGTTTGGGGGTAGGAGAGGTCCTTGGAAGAGCCTGTGGAGGTGTTTCTCTTTGGGTTAAAGATACAGGAATTTCAGGACACGTTGCTTATGATTTATCTATTAGGATCACCTGAAGAAAAGCGACCCCAACACACGCAGGGGTCGCTTTTCTTCAGGTGAAAAATATTGGGGTCGCTTTTCTTAAGGTGGGGAATTAACGGGGTTACAGTAAGGCAGTGGCGGAACGGCGCTTCGCGCCTTATCCGCATATTTAAAGATTCTTGGCAAGCTCGGTATGTTCTGGCAAGAGGTAATGTTGCGCTGCGCGCGCTAGCCACAGGGGTTACAGTAGGTTTGATTATTTTTGTACTGAAATTGCAAGACAATACGCTTTTAATTAACTATTGATTGTCTAAATTTGTGTTTTTAACAAATGTTTAATAAAGCAGTTCTTAATTAATATATATCTATATTTTTCTTCTTTTTCTATATTATTATGAGCTAAAGTGGGTCATCTGAAAATTGGAGACACCAACAAGCAGGTGTCGTTTATCTTCAGGTGGAAAATATTGGGGTCGCTTTTCTTCAGGAGGAAAATATTGGGGTCGATTTTCTTCAGGAGAGGTATTAGGGGTCGCTAATCTTCAGGTGATCCATTTATTATAATGAAAGCGAAAAAAATAAATAACGTGCATGTTAAACAGCACACAACGATTATTTCTAATAAAATATAGCGTATTTATTTTAATTTTCGTTGGTGAAACAAGGCTCCATTTGGCCATAGATTTTAATTTATATAAGTTAGGATTATAATGTTCACAACTTCTGCATCCCAAGTAAGCTGGAAGTTGGATCATGCCTTGTTCTATTTCAAATAATTATTTTTATTAACTTTTTTCCAGGTACATATTTATATGTTTATATCTTGTTTTATCTTTATAAAGCCTTGTTTTAGTGTGAGTTTTGCTAATATTTCTTTGTACATTAACCCTTTTATTCGCCTTTTTGTAATTCTCAACCAAATCTGTATGATAGCGCTCAATGGCTAATGTGTATGGCTCTGTATGTGAAAGTGTTCAACGTGCTGTTGATGAGTAACCTCGATATTAAGCTCGTCAGCCAGTGTGGTAGTGGTTCGATACCCGGGCTATGGAACTATCGCCTGGTGGGTAGTCGACTGTGATGGGTCGCAGGTAAGGGCCAAGAATTAACAATCTCTCTCTCTCTCTCTCTTTCTCTTTCTCTCTCTCTCTCTAATCGGCGTATCTGTCACGCCCACATCAATTCGTCTGTCGCGCCTGACCGTCCCGTCCGTGCTTCTCTGGCCTGTTCGCGCATTTTCAATCCCCTTCCCAACCCCTTAACACCCATCCCCCCCTCCTCCTCTCCTCTGTCTCCCTCTCTCTCTCTCCTTCTCTGCAGCAATCACTTTCCCGATCGCAATACCTCGATAAGAGCGTTTGATTGGAGCCGAGGTCAATTCAATCAGGGCACGGCGCTCCGATATATCCCTCCTGAGTTTGCGCAAGAAGTTCGTCTTCTTTTACCGTCTTTGACCGTCTTCTATCGTCTTCTACGGTAGGATTGTACCGTCTTCTATCGTCGTCTTCTGTCGTCATTCGGTCTGCGCAGCTAGGCGAGGAGATGATCTTCGTCTTCTGTCATTCTCCATGGTCGACTTCTATCGTTTTTCGGCCTCTGCAGAATTTGCGCAAGAAGATTGTCTTCGAATAGAGAGAGAGAGAGAGAGAGAGGCAAGCCAGAGAGGAGAGAAAGAAACAGGAGAGAGAGAGAGAGAGAGAGAGAGAGAGAGAGAGAGAGAGAGAGAGGCAGGCAGACACAGCAATCATTTTTAATCACTGGTAAACACGTTAATGCCATCCTTTCGACCTCTCTAGAGCCACCACCTTTTTTTTTACATACTCCCACCTCTTCCTCCTCCTCCCTCCCTCATCACCCCCCACCCCCTACCCCTTTCCTCCCAATGAAAATATGTGCATTCGTTTGTGCGTGACCATGTAAGCATTTGGGTTGAATGAATAAGAAGGCCCACCTCTGAGGAATGTAGGTCGCCGCTTAGCAGTCACGAAAGGGGATGTAGTAGATAAGAGCGGGTCACAAGTGGTGCGAATGAAGCGCGCAAGCGCGCAGACACTTGACGAATATTCCGGTATAGGCATGTATGTATGCGTTTGTATCTATGTATGTGTATATATATTTATTTATATTTATATTTATATATATCCTCAAGGGATATACTGGTTCTGTTCTGTCCCTGGGGCTAGCTTATAGCCCTTGGGAGTCCCCCAAGGGGCGGATCCAGCTCGCTACCCCGAAAACAGTGCAGGAACAATAAAACGTGGAATAATCACCATTTCAAAAATTTCATTCAGAAGAAATACCATCATTGCTTTATCAGTTTGCCACAGACAGCGTCTGGATTCTGTCAAAAAAAAAAAACTCTGCCATATGTTTAGGGGGTGATTCGCCCCCTCTCGAGTCTTGTTGTCGTGTGGTGTTTTTTAACGAAGTGATATATTTTATCTTTCTAATATAAATCAGTTATGACAGTAATGTAAGTAAGAGAAATATGTATATATTATCTCATATATGTATGTATATAAAATATGTACAACAGAAAATAATGAAAATAAATTGTACAATTAAATATAAATAAGAGAGGTTGCAAAGGATTAAACATTAATGCAAATAATTCGTGTGTGAAATAAAAATAAATAATTCTATTATCTAATGGGAACCATTAGGTCTATATGGAAGGTTCCGAAGAGAGAGAGAGAGAGAGAGAGAGAGAGAGAGAGAGAGAGAGAGAGAGAGAGAGAGAGAAGGAGGACTGGAATTGACGTTAATGGAAGAGCTACGATAGATAGGAGTTGACGGGTCTCTGTACCAGATGTGGGGGGGGAGGGGGGAGGAGAGCGGACTCTTTCTGCCAATTTTCATTTGATGTAATGCCTGCTGGTCTCTCTCTCTCTCTCTCTCGTAACTTTAAAATTATTCTTGTAACGTTCCCTTCATCCTCGAGATATGATACTAGGTTCCTTTCTCTCTCTCTCTCTCTCTCTCTCTCTCTCTCTCTCTCTCTCATTACACTAATAGGAATCCTGGAATTCGTCTCTACAAAAAAAATAGCGAACAAAAGACCTGTTTCATTTAATTTTGGATCTTTTGTTGGGCTTTTCTTAACGGGAGAGAGAGAGAGAGAGAGAGAGAGAGAGAGAGAGAGAGAGAGAGAGAGAGAGAGAGAGTCAGAATGTATGGCAAAAGATCCAACCATTGTATCCAGAGAATGAAGGAAAAACGAACAGTTATCATTTCAAAAGCTACGAAGGAGAGAGACCTTACCTTACCTTACCTTACCTTACATCTTGTTCGGGTTGCCCAGGTCCCTCTCAGTGTGAGGCACCTCTAATGTCTACCAGAGAGTTGCTAGTACATCTTCCGGTATATTTTGCATCTTCCAATCTTGATGGTCTGGGATTCAGTTTAGATATTTGTCGAGCTTATTCTTAAACACATCTACGCTCACTCCTGATATATTTCCTCAGATGAGCTGGCAACGCATTGAATAGACGCTGCATTATCGATGCTGGTGCGTAGTGGATTAATGTCCTGTGTGCTTTCCTTATTTTTCCTGGTATATTTTTGGGCACTATTAATCTACCTCTGCTTGCTCTTTCTGATATTTTAGTTCCATGATATTTTCTGCTATTCCTTCTATCTGTTCCATGCCTGAATTATCATGTAGCGTTCTCTTCTCCTTTCCAGACTATATAATTTTAAGAATTGTAGTCTTTCCCAGTAGTCTAGGTCCTTAACTTCTTCTATTCTAGCTGTAAAGGACCTTTGTTACATCTCTATTTGTGCAATATCCTTTTGATAGTGGGTTAACATATCATATTGCAATATTCAAGTGGATACGAACATATGTTTTATAAAGCATAATCATGTTGGGGGTTTCAGCTTTTCTTGTTTTGAAGTGCCGTAACAACATTCCCATTTTTGTTTTGCTTTACATTTGCCAACAGAGTTGCTATTGATCATTGCATAACATGTTCCTATTCATCATCACACCAAGGTCTTTAACTGCTTCCTTATTTGTGATGGTCTCATTATTAGGTCCCTTATATGCATATAGCTTTCTTTCTCGTCTCCATAATTTATTGATTCAAATTTATCAGAGTTAAATACCATCCTATTTACCTCTGCCCAATCATATACTTTGTTAAGGTCTCTTTGTAGAGCGTTCCTATCTTCATCACAAGTAATTTCTCTACTTATTCTTGTGTCATCTGCGAAACTACTCACTACCGAATCCTTAACATTATTGTCTATGTCTTCAATCATAATAACAAACCAGTATTGCAGCTAACACCGTACCTTGCGGCACACGGATATTACCTTGGCTTCATCCGATTTCTCGTCGTTTGCAATAACTATCTGTTTTCTGTTGTGTAAAAATTCTTTTAACCATCTTCCTACTTTATCCACGATATTGTGTTTTCTAATTTCTTCGCTAATATATTATGGTCTACTTTATCAAAAGCTTTTGCAAAGTCTAAATAAACCACATCTGTTTCATTCCGCTTTTCATATTTTTGAATATGTTTTCACGGTGGACTAACAGTTGGGTTTGTGTACTTTTCGGGTACGAAACCATGTGTCCTTTATTAAACAAATTATTTTTTATTAAATGTTTCATAATATTTTTCTTCATTACCCTTCCATACACTTTCATTTATGTGATGTTAGACTCACAGGCCTATAATTACTTGCCTCTAGTCTTGATCCACTTTTGAAAGTAGGGGTAATATACTGCTATTTGTGCTCATCATTATTATCTTCCGCCTGTCTACACTTTGTCTTAATAATATTGCTAATGTGGGCTTTTGCGATAGAATGAACTACTTCTTAAACAACAAATAGCAGGAATTCCATCATGCCCTGCAGCAGCTCCATTTTTAATTTCATTAATAGCCTGCACAATATCAGCTCATTAATATCTATGTCAGCTAATATCACTATTTTCATCCCTTACTTCTATATCATTATCTTCATTATCTATTTCCTCTAGGGTGAATTCTCTCTTATATCGTTCTGCCAGTATGTTGCAAATTTCCTTTTTTCATTCGTTAATCTCCTTCATTCTCAGGGAGGGCCTATTTCTATCTTCTTTTATTCATCTTCTTCGCATATGAGTATAATAGTTTGGGGTTTTGCTTGATATTTAATAGGGTTTTTTCTTCAAGTCCCGTTTTTCATTTTCTTTTGATTGTATAATCTTTTTTTCTGCATTTTTCTATCTTACTTTTTAGTTGTTCTATAACTTTCCATCTTGCATTTTTTTCTTTTGCAATACCTTTTTTCCACTTTCTGATTTTCTGGAAGGGGGAAGAATTTCTTCTGTCTCTTGGTATGCATGAATGATGTTTACTTTTCTTCTTCTGGTATATATTTTTCCACTATTATCTCCGTAATTTTTATATAATATCTCCGTATTTACCCTTATGTCATCACTTACGAAAATGTTATCCCAATCTTTGTTTTAATTCTTCATTAATTTCTGACCATTTTATATTTTACTGTAGAAGTTGTATTTTCCATATCCTTCCCACTTTTTCATTTCTTGCTTATCTCTATTTTCACTTGCTTTGGAATGAACTGTTAATTTCTATGACATTATGGTCGAAATACTCATCATTATAAACTATTATTTCTTTAACTAATTCATCTCGTTCACATATACTAGGTCTAAAGTATTTCCTTTCTTGTTGGCAGGTGATTTATTTGTTGAATGTTGTATTCTAGTAGCATATCTAATAGCTTTTCAAATTGCCTCTTATCTTCTGCACTACTATTACTCTCTTTTTTTATATGTATAAGTACAACCACAATCTCCTATTCGTTCTTTCCATTCTACGAAAGGAAAGTTGAAGTCACCAGATAGGAGAATAGTCCAGTCCTTGTGATTTCTACATATATCATCCAATTTTTCAATTATTAAGTCAAACTCTTTAGTATTAGGAGGTCTATATATTACTATGTTCATCAATTTTTCAGATTCAAATTCTACCGCTATTAGTTCACATTCTGAGTTACTATATTTCTCATATATTTTTCCTTGTTTTTTTGTCTTTCCCATATATTGCGGTTCCCCTTGATTCCTATTTTTTCTATCTGATCTATAAGTTTGGAAACCTTTTATTTGATCATCATTCCCAGTCTCTTGGGAATACCAGGTTTCACTTATATTCATTATATCTATTTTCTTTTCATTTTGGGTTAGTTCTTCTAAGTACTCTATTTTTCTTTTTGAGTTACTCGTAACTAAACCCTGCGCATTCATCACTATGATGGTTTGCGTGTTTTCTCCTTCATTTAATACTGATAGTAATAAGGATTTTCCCATGTCTCTTTCCTGTTCTGGTATGTTGTTCTTTTTTTTCATTTCCAGAAATTCTGACATTAAAAAATCCAACTTTTCCATAATATTTGATCTTCCTTCATCATAATTATTCATTTTTGTGTCTGAATCTGCAATTTTCTCCGTTTCTGCAATATCCTCTTGCATAATAAAATACAGTTATTATCTCTTGAGTAGAATTTCGGAGCTGATGCTTGAAATTCTTTGCTGACACCTCTGCATATCTCATTGGTGGTTTGCTTTTCTCTTTTACCTGATATTCTTGATTTCTTCTTTATTTGTTTCTTTCTTATTTTGGATTTTATTACTTGGTTGTATTTATTTGATTATGATTCATGGCTACAGGGTGCATATATTTGCTTTTTTGTCGAACTACATCCTTTTCCTTCTTTTAGGTTTTTACATATTTTTGGATGCAGATCTCTGCAATCATCCCCATATCCATCTAAGTATGCCATTACCCATATATTTCATAGTTTTGACATATCTTAGGAGTTTGTAGTAACATCTTTCTCCAAATCTGCATTCCCTCTTTTCAAAAGGTTGCAGAGAGAGAGAGAGAATTATCAATAGACGCTGTGGCTCGTTAACGGATATTTGGATATTTTTCCACGAATATTTTTAAAGCGTTTGGGAAATTAATAACGCTCGTTGCCTTGAGAAAGAAAAAAAAAAGTCGATTATAATCCAGGGAAAATATAACCTGTGGGAAAGAAATTTGGGGGAAAAAAGTCTATTATCAATCCGGGAATAATATCACAAGCGAAAAAGATAGTCACCTGTCCCTCAGTTCGTATCATCTCTCTCTCCCTCACCTGACTGTCCACCTTCTCTAACGATTGTCTCAGAGATGTTACCCTCTTGTTATACCTTTCATACTTTTTACCGTCAATTTCCGTTTCAGCGCTGAATGACCTCGTAGAGTCGCAGCGCTAGACCTTTGGCCTTTGTTTCATGAGAGAATTAGTCAATGGTTTTGTTATCAACCGAAAGCCATTGATACGTTAGTCACTTGTCTCGTCTTCTAGTCTGTGGACGGGTGCAGATGCAGACAGACCTATAGGTTGAGAGAAGTTGCACGGTTTTGCACTCTCTTCACTCCTTGCAACGTTGCAAGAATCCTCTCTGGTGCATGTTTCAATGCTGCAAAGTGACTCCGTTGGAGCTGGTCTGTGTCAATGAATGTTGGTTAGTTTTTATGTTAATTTTAATAAGTTCCAGGTAATTAAATATTTTATAGGGTTGGTCATCTGACACGAACAAGTATCTACACACATGCATATACATACATAACCCTGTCCCAGATGCAACAGCGGGCTGGACAGAGCATCACTAAACCATGCATGCAACAGGCTGTGTATGGCAGTTTCCTGCAGCAGGCAATGGGTCAAGTTGAGACCTGAGAGCCAACGATGTCTTGTATTGCACATTCCAGTAAGGTCTGTGCAACGGCTCTCCCAGTGAAGCTTACTAACTGCTTTTAGACGCTGATAACAGGAAGGAATTCGCTGACAAGAAGGTGAATAATGATAGAGAGAGAGAGAGAGAGAGAGAGAGGTGTCACTGGCTAAAACAACGAATGAATACCAGCGGAAACAACAATTAAATTCTCTTGAATAAGAAGACAGAGAAGGGGGACCTTAGACACGAAGCCGTACAATAAATAGATGGCGCTGGAGACATGATGATGGCGCTATGATATACGATGACAGATGCGCTGACAAGCGGACGAATTAATTGACAGGCAACTCAATTCATCAGGTTTTCCACCAACGGGGTGCGGTTGATAAAATAGAGGGAAGGGGAGGGGTTGTTTTTCAACATTAACTCGCCATGTTCGTACGATGATTTTTGCATGTATGGATATGTGTGCACGCTTGTATTGGCTGTATGTACGTATATGTATATACGTATGTATATATAATATATATATGTATGTATGTATGTGTGTGCATGTATATAGGTGTGCACATTTATGTATATATACATAAGCTCATACAAATATGAGTATACACATGGACAATGTTTACATCTGTACAGCAGCCCTGCACTTCTGTGAAGTTTCAAATGAGAGAGAGAGAGAGAGAGAGAGAGAGAGAGAGCCACCAGGAGGAATTCAGATGACGACACGGTAAAATTAACTCTCCCCCTACCTCCCTCTACCCATACCAACCCCCCTCCAGTCATAAAAGTCTTCCATCTCCTGTGCACTTAAAAGTTATGTGGTCCTTCAATTCATCCCTCGAGACGGACGTCTAGTTTGTTGGTGGAGGTGTATCACCTTTGCAACGGCTCCCCCGTTTGCTATGGCTACCCTGGGAGAACTCTTAGACTGTTAGGAAGGAGTACTATCACAGTTATAGCACTGTTCCGCTAGTACCTCCACCCTGGGAAGACTCGTGCGCTATTAGAATGGAGTAAACTCACTTTTTTTAGTACTGTTCAGCCAGTACTCAGATGGATGGCCCTTAAATCCTATATATGGGAATGCAAAAGGAACTGACAACACACCATTTGGAGATTGCTGTGAGCAGTATTAGTCTAAACGTAGACCAAATAAGGAATGCAAAAGGGAAAGGCAACACGCCATTTGGAAATTGCTGTGAGCAGTATTAGTCTAAACGTAGACTAAATAAGGAATGCAAAAGGGAAAGGCAACACACTATTTGGAGATTGCTGTGAGCAGTATTAGTCTAAACGTAGACCAAATAAGGAATGCAAAAGGAAAAGGCAACACACCATTTGGAGATTGCTGTGAGCATTATTGGTCTAAAGGTAGACCAAATAAGGAATGCAAAAGGTAAAGGCAACACGACATTTGGAAATTGCTGTGAACAGTATTAGTCTAAACGTAGACCAAATAAGGAATGCAAAAGGAAAAGGCAACACACCATTTGGAGATTGCTGTGAGCAGTATTAGTCTAAACGTAGACCAAATAAAGCCAGTAGAATTGTCAGGAGCGCCCTGTACTGTAGTATTGCCAGATCATTGCTCTATACTGTCCAGCCACAGAAGGATTTTGAGGACGTGACGAAGCTATTTAAGGACACTTTGGGACATTGTTTTTGCACCAAGACAGGATACAGATGTATTACTATCAAAGTAGTTCGATGCTTTATCATGTAAGACAGTACTTTCAGTAAGGGGTTTCTATGGCCAACTAAAGAAGAATTTATTACTGGAAAAAGCCAATGCAGTGTCCCTTGTCCCTGGTAAAGGGATGTCCCTTCTGTCCCACAGTAAAATACAGACTAAATTGCCCCTAGTAAAAGTCAGTGCAGTGTCTCCTACAGTCAAAAGAAAGAAAAACTAATCTGTTATTGGAAACAGTCAATGCAGAACCCCACAGTACAGTACACAGCTTTGCCCCCAGTAAAGGAAGTGTCCATCTCTCCTACACCGAAAAGAAAGAAAATCTAATGTTATTGGAAACTGTCAATGCAGAACCCTACTGTGCAGTACACTGCATTGGTCACAGTAAAGGAAGTGTCCAACCCTGCTACAGTCAAAAGAAAGAAAAACTAATCTGTTATTGGAAACGGTCAATGCAGAACCCCACAGTACAGTACACTGCATTGATCCAAGTACAGTCTCCATCTCTCCTGCAATCAAAAGAAAGAAAGATGCTGATCTAGATTCTCAGGCTCTCGAAACTTCCTTGAAAAGCCTCCTCCTGCCTCTTGCTGAATGCCCTGACACTTGAAGACGCATTAAAAAAAAAAGAGGTGTCTTGCAAACTCGCACCTCGAGAGGAAGGGAGATGCAGTGAATTCCGCTTAACTTGAGGACTAAGGCCCCCAATTCTTGGCCACTTATCGCGTCTTCCAGTCTACTATATGTACCCAGGAGAGAGAGACCTCGAGGACGCATCTGTCACTTCTGTTGATGCTGTTGGTGCTTTTATGCTTTCATTCAGATGTTGATGCTTTTATGGTGCTTTCATTCGTGAAATGGGTGTTTGATTTCGTTGCTTGTTGCTGCGTGTTACTGCGAAGTGGATTAGTATGACACCTGAGTTGCTTTGGGGCCGAATTTAAAGATTACTATTATTATTATTATTATTATTATTATTATTATTATTATTATTATTATTATTATTATTATTATTATTATTATTATCAATTCAAAAAGGTCCGGAAAACGAATTATCTAATCTTATTACCACGAGCGACCACCAAGAGAGAGAGAGAGAGAGAGAGAGAGAGAGAGAGAGAGAGAGAGAGAGAGAGAGAGAGGATATCTCTAGTTAAAGCTGCTGCTGTCTCTCCGAGGAGGTGCCAAGGTCCGCCTGGGTATATACCTTTAAGGGGGGCAAGCTTTTAGCTAATGCTGGTGGTGGGTGGTGGCTCGTACGAGAGAGAGAGAGAGAGAGAGAGAGAGAGAGAGAGAGAGAGAGAGAGAGAGAGAGGTTGGATACTTATTTTACCCTAACCCCAATCTCCATATTTTCAAGTAAATACCTGGACACAGAGAGAGAGAGAGAGAGAGAGAGAGAGAGAGAGAGAGAGAGAGAGAGAGAGAGAGATAGACAGATAGATAGATAGATAGATAGATAGATAGATAGATAGATAGAGAGACAGATAAATTCCTATCAGCATCAAGCAAGCAAGCAAGCAATATCACCACCAACCACTCCCTGAACCAGGAGAATGTCTTGGACAAAAGCACCATCAAAATGCAATACCCAAAGAAGGAAATTTACTGCCTTATTTGTGTGTTGGGGGGGGGGGGGGGGGGGAGAACTGCAAACTACACCCAGGTTCTAATTTTGAGGTGTATTACACTCGTTAAGAGAGAGAGAGAGAGAGAGAGAGAGAGAGAGAGAGAGAGAGAGAGAGAGAGAGAGAATTTCTATAAGTTTTGCTAATTTAAACCAGATATGTAGCTGTGATTAACATATATTTCCATTTTTCTTCATCTTTTTGGATTTCTTCCTCAGTTTTCGGCCGAGAGAGAGAGAGAGAGAGAGAGAGAGAGAGAGCCGCCTTCTATATTATTATTATTATCTTTATTATTATTATTATTCAGTAGATGAAACCTATTCATTTGGAACAAGCCCCCTACAGAAGCCATTGACTTCAAATTCAATATTATTATTATTATTATTATCTTCCAGACAATGACGATCCAGGAATGTAGTCTCCATTCAGGATAAATAAAAGGGGGATGGGGGGCTTCAAGCCCCCCCCCCGCCCCCCCCCCCCCCGCCCCCCCCAATTTCCTGAATCATTCTCGGTAGCCCAGAACAATATAATGATGATGTCCTCGTTATACGACACAAAAGACTCTCTCTCTCTCTCTCTCTCTCTCTCTCTCTCTCTCTCTCTCTCTCTGTAGACGTATGCAGGAGCTGATATATAAGATTTTCCAGCTTTGAATAATTTTTTTGAAAATAGTACACACTCATTTTTTTCAGATATAGAAGTATATATATAATATGTATGTGTGTGCGTGTGTATTATACACGCATATGTACGTATATAGATACATATATATGTATATGTTTATACATACATACATGAATGTATATACATATATATACATATATGTATTATTTCTTCAAAAAACATCAAATTATGTTCCTACTGAAATACACATCCATATCCACACATCAGTAATACAGTTATACACACTCGCACATACAACCACAAACGTACGTGTGTGTGTGTGTACTACACACCTACACCTACACACGTATGACACTTAGACACACGAGAGATGTACCTACATAGGCCAACGCCCTCTCACTGCAGGAGAATGGAACTAATACTTCAACTGAAATTTATTGCAACATGCAATTGAGATCTGCAGAGAGAGAGAGAGAGAGAGAGAGAGAGAGAGAGAGAGAGAGAGTTAGTTCTGAGGTATCTCTGGATTACATTGTATTGGTCTGGAATTAATCCTGTAAATATTCTGAGAATTGTTGGTGATTCTTTTAAAAAGTGTCTTTGAATTTATGACACTGGTCTAGAAGTACACTTTTTGTTGTTGTTGTAATTTTTAGTCTGCATTTTTTCTGTCCGCCCTCAGATCTTAAGAACGACTGAGGCTAGAGGGCTGCAAATTGGTATGTTGATCATCCACCCTCCAGTCATCAAACATACCAAATTGCAGCCCTCTAGCCTCAGTAGTTTTTATTCTATTCAAGGTTAAAGTTAGCCTTAATCATACATCTGGCAACGCTGTAAGACAGCCCACCACCGGACAGTGGCTGAAAGCGACGCGGGCTGTGGTTCGTACAGCATTATACGCTGTACAGGAAACTCGATTGTATTTTTCACTTGTTTTTTTTGTTGGAGTAGACCTACTGCCTTGCATACCAGCGAATTTCACCCAACTTCCCTAACCACCAGTGACTCAGTAGGTACCATTTTCATTTGCATCAACTCGCAATCACATGTAGAACGAAAATATATATATTTCTGACTCACATTGGGATCGAACCCAGGTCTTTCGATTGATCCAAGCGATCCGGTTGGTAGCGACCTGGCCTTTCAATTAAGAGAGAGAGAGAGAGAGAGAGAGAGAGAGAGAGAGAGAGAGAGAGAGAGAGAGAGAGAGAGAGAGAGAGAGAGAGAGAGAGAAAGGAATCTTGCAGAGAGAGAGAGAGAGAGAGAGAGAAACGGAATCCTGCAGAAGTAGTTTGCATGCCTTAACAGTCTTAAATTACCGACCTGATTTACTGTCTGCTGGCAAGGAGGGGTGGGGTGGGTTTTCAGTGTGGGTATGGGGTGTCCCAGGAGGGGAGGGGAGGGTACGATCATTACCCAAATTCATCCTGGGTGTCAGTGACCCTCAAGGTATCACTGACCTGTGACGGGTCACTCTGAACTCAAATTAAAAGCAAGAATTGATCTTTCATTATTCGACCCCAAATTACCAATAATTCTACAGGAAGCTCTTCTGTATAACTTTCCATAATCCTACGATGGCTACAGGACCCCGGACTCTGCAGAATCCTACGCAGTCCTGTTTTATTCTGTAGGAAGTTCACTACAGATTTGAATTCAACTTAGTCCTACATAGATCTATAGAGGATATACAGGACGCATATTGAACGTTTTATATATAATCCTACAGAAGTAACACAAACACTACAAGAATAAAGATGCATTTAAGATATCTGAACACTGAAGAATCCTACAAAGACTACTACAGCGATCCTTCTAACTACGGAATCCTACATAAAAAAAAACACAGAAATTACACAACCATCAGACATTTGGATATCACAGGATTCTAAACTAACCTTCTCTCTCTCTCTCTCTCTCTCTCTCTCTCTCTCTCTCTCTCTCTCTCTCTCTCTCCTTTCGTGAAAGAATAATAATCCACTCTCCCAGTGGTGATTTATGGCTCCGATAATGTAAACAGTCGAGTTGATAATAATATTATTCGCCTATGGACGGAATACCCTTGCTATCAGGGGTCGGGTTGGATTTCATTTTGATATTGTTACAGATAACATGGAGTTATGGTTTTGCAATCACATACACAGACAGATTATATATATATTTATATATATGCTTAAAAAAATCACAGTAGATGCACGCGACTTCATTAAATAAGCGAATATATAACACAGAAATTTTTACAAGCACCAGATTTATAAGTGCCTAAAGAATAAGTAAAAATATATCATTAAATATAAAAAAATTTGGGATGCCCCACTAAACCACGTGACGCAATACGATGGAAAAAGTAAACAATAGGATGTCGTACTGTTTATACCGAATTGTCTTGGATACTGGTACTTGCTTATCTACGTTCGTGTTCCCCCATATATATATTTCTTCGTCGTCTTTTACTTATTAACCTGTCAGTCATGTATACAGGTGGATTGCTTCACATGGGTTTGCTTGGGGTCTCTCTCTCTCTCTCTCTCTCTCTCTCTCTCTCTCTCTCTCTCTCTCTCTCTCTCTCTCTCTCTTTAGGGATACTACACTGATGAAACTCCCATATCTTATTTATATATATATATATATATATATATATGTATATATATATATATATATATATATATATATATTATATATATATATATATATATATATATCATATCTATATATATATAGTATATACATATACTATAGTGTTCAAAATTGACACTTCAATTTAGACATCTACCAGAAAATCATATTCAAAATTTAATAGAAGAAAAAATATTTCAAATTCATTTATTAATAATTTCTCTTGACAACCTGGCAGGAAATTCCTGGGATATTGAGAGAGAGAGAGAGAGAGAGAGAGAGAGAGAGAGAGAGAGAGTAATGATAAACAAATATTTGCATTCCATCGCAGGCCCCTGACGTAGGATAAATAAACGGAGAACAGAAGTAAATAAACGAAGGGTAAACAGAGGGAAGGTTAAAATCTATCTTATTTAGTGCAGTGGTTCTCAACCAGGGAGGAATTCCAGAGTTTCAGGGGGGTGAGGGGAACTATGACTACAGATTGGCAGGCTCAAACTGTCTCCGGGAACACACAAAACGCTGTGCGCTTCGGTCCGCACTGCTAAGAGGTCACGCTATGCTTTCTCTGTGCTAGCTTGCGAATTTGCGTTAGAATTTCGTTAAATATGATTTGGAATGCACCTTTTGGGCAGACCATTTTGGTGACGTTTTTGTATAAGGATTTGACGTGCTGTTGGTTAGCCTGCAGTATAACTGTATGCAATGGCTTATCTTGTAGAACTTTTATGTAGTTGACCACATCTACAACTTAGCTAAGTATATGTATAAACATGGAACTGATAAATGTAAAATTGAACGTGGAATAAAATATATTAGATAGATAAAATCCCCAGTCGATGGAAAAGGAATTGAAAGGGAATTAAGGATAATATAAAGAAAGGTGAATAAAAACATAAGTGATTATAGAAGAATGAATGAGAGTGAGACACAAGATTAGGATAAACTGGCTCTACGAAAGTAATAATAATAATAATAATAATAATCCTTTATTTCAGCTCAGGGCCATATATACATGGAATATACAAAATACAGACAGTAACATACACAATCTAGATACATGAGACAATATGATAAAAAAATGAATAATCGGCACTTATCCACAAAAAAACTGGGGTAGCATAAAAGATAGTAATCATAATACTGATAATAATATTAATAATATTGGTGAGAATAAGAAAATGCATTGAGAGTTATAACAATTAGTGCACAGATTATATAACTTCAAATTTCAACTAGAGACCTTAGGTGGTTACAGTAGTCAGGTTTAGAGAGCTAAATACGAAAATTAAACTTAAAAAAAAACTTTAACTTGATAGTATTCACATTAATAATGAAAAAGTAAAATATCAGCAATAAATATAATAATAATAATGACAGAATCTGCATATGACATCTTGCCAATACAGAGATTAAGTCCTTTAGGGGACAAAGGCCTCATTTTCCCATCTTTCCCACAATTTAGATCTTCTTCTTGCTTCATGCTAGGAGCTTGTATGCGAGTTGTGTGTTTCTCACTCGGGTTACAGACTGGACATTGTTCGCCTTACAATGATTTTTAAATTGTCTAGGTGGTTTTCTATGAACATCTGTGTGGCGGAGTGGTAGCGGGGAGTGTTTGTGAGGCGTCTCAGAATGTCATTGGGCGCAACAGTGATGCGTCTCATGGTCTCTCGGGTATAGTTCGTCCAGAGGGAACACCCATAGATGATACTGTAGCAGTACGAGCGGAAGAACAGTAGCAGGTAAACGACACTGAAAAATGAGGATGAAATATACAGTTACGTATACGTATAGACGTATATATATACATATATATGATATATATATATATATATATATATATATATATATATATATAGTGTGTGTGTGTGGTGTGTGTGTGTATGTATGGATGTATGTATTTATGTATGTATTCAGCAACCTTCAGCCACAATTCACAAAAAAAAAAAAAAAAGTGTAAAAGAAGTCAGGAAACAATAACAAAAAATCACAACCAAACTAAAAAAAGAAACCTTCTCTAACACCTTAGAGAAATACAAAACAAATTACGAAAAAAAACTTACAACCGCCCCCCTGCAAATCGATTGGCATTCCTGGAATCTGAGATGCTGTGATGTTGTGAAGCCGTGATGCTGTGATGGTGGTAGAATGCTGTGAGGCAGTTTGAGAGAATGCTGTGATGCTGCATAATGTGTCTACTTTGTTTTTTTTTATATTATTTACTTTCTCTCTTTTTTTTATTTTGTTGCTGTTTTTCATGTTCATAATTTCCCTTTTTTTCTACTAATTCCTGTCATTGTCTATTCTGCTCCTTTGATATTATTCGTCTTCTTTCATCTCTCTTTGTTTTATGTCTATTTTCCGCTTACATTTTCTATCTCTTCTTCATTCCTTTATTCTTCCTTCGCTTTAGACTTTGTTACCGCTGTGTCACGCGTACTATTTTCCTCACCGTTTCGCTAACCCCTCTTTGTGCCTATTTCTCTTTTATCTTTTCTCTCTCTCTCGGGTCTATTTCTTGCTCTATCATTCCTTCTTATTTATGCTTTGTCCCCCGTGCTTCTCCCTCCTCTCTATTCCCCCTCTTCTTGAATAATAAGGACTCGATCCCTAACAGGTCGATATTGGAGGAGGAGGAGGAGAATGGATAAAAGAAAGGAGAGGCCTTCTCAAGTGTCACTCAAAAGGGGGCGTGGCCGGGGGAGAGACTGTCTGCGCCTTTGATCGAATGTGATAAATAAGAAAGATATAACATATGAGAAATAAACACTGAAACAGAGACGAACGCACTAACGTACATGTATCAAACAACAAATACGACTTTCCATAAGGGTTGTTAGTGCCGTCGGTGAACCTCTCGCGGTAAGCTGTAGGCATTAATCGACGTTCTTTGCAAGGTCCTTTCTGGCCCTGGTATCAGGTAGTGAGTTGAATGTGGTATATTGTATTTTGCATTTATTGTAGGGGAGGATGAAGTATGGGTTCAGCAACCCCATCCCCAAACCACTGAGCCACTGAGCACTGAGCCATGTTGATGGCTCAGTGGTTTTGAATGTCGATTGGAAGTGGTCGGAGGGTACTGTCGGGTGTTCGAGTCACCCATGTATCAATTTGGTGATTTTCGCGAAGTGGCGCGAACTGGATATTATGGCATTTGTAGCTTAATGATACATACACACCCTATATATAATATTATATATATATATATATATATATATATATATATGAATAATTATCACATCACAGTGATTCATATCAATTATTCGAGCTACCAATGTCCTTTGATATCTAATTCGTTCTACCTCGGAATAAGATATATTTTCATATATGTAAACCGAAGGGGAATTTTTTAGTCGATAACAATTTCATCCTCTCGCAGGTTCGAACCACCGCCCAGCCGATGTTAGCCGAATTGATAACGTCGCGACATTCCTGATTTCTCGTCTGTCCGCTGGGCGGTGGTTCGAAACCCACGAGAGGGGGGGGGGGGGGGGGACGAAATTATCGTCTACTAAAAAAACCCCCCTTCCCCCTTTGGTTACATATATGAAAAAAGATATTAATTCCTGAGGTAGAGCGAATTAGATACTAAAGGACATTGTAACTCGAATAAACATGTATATATATATATATATATATATATATATATATATATATATATATATATATATATATATATATACATACATACGAGAAGACCAATACATTCATCTCTTCTCTCTCTATCATCCGATCCCATCTTCTTCTTCTTCTCATCTTCTTCTGTAAACAAACTCGAGTGGGTCCTTATCACACATTCCTTGACCCTCCCGTGTGACCTCGCCCAAGAGGCTGCCTCGATGATGTCGAGGCATAAATCTCTAACCTTATCTCCCAGGAGAGGCTGGGTCACTTGACCTCACCCGACCTCTGACTGAAGCCTGCTAGGAGTGAAGGCTTTCCTGATAGACTGACTGGCGTTGGTTATTGTCTATCGTTAGTAACTTGATTTCATTGGAGGCTGGTTTGGATTGATTTCAAGGTTGTTTTTGGTAGTTTGTTTTGATTTCAAAGTTTATTTATGGATTGGTTTTATTTCAAAGGTATTTTTTTTTAGTAGTCTGGCTCGGTTTCAAAGTTGTTTTTATTAGTAGTTTGTTCTGATTTCAAAGTTTATTTGTGGCTTGGTTTGATTTCAAAGTTGTGTTAGTGTTTGGCTTGGTTTCAAAGGTTGTTTTTTTTTAGTTAGTTTGATTTCAAGGTTGTTTTAGTAGTAGTTTGTTTTGATTTCAAAGTTTCTTTATGGTTTGGTTGGATTTCAAAGGTGTTTTAGTGTTTGGTTCGATTTTAAGGTTCTTTTAGTAGTTTGTTTTGATTTCAAAGTTGTTTTAGTAGTAGTTTGTTTTCATTTCAAAGTTAATTTATGGTTTGGTTTGATTTCAAAGGTGTTTTTTTTGCAGTCTGGTTTAGTTTCAAAGTTGTTTTAGTAATAGTTTGTTTTCATTTCAAACTTTATTTGTGGTTTGGTTTGGTTTCAAGGTTGTTTTTTTAGTGTTTTGGTTTAATTTCAAAGTTTATTTATGGTTGTTTTGACTGCAAAGTTTGTTTTAATAGTATTTTGGTTTGGTTGCAAAGTTTTTTTTTTTTACTATTTTGTTGTTGAAAGTTTTTTTTTTTTTTTACTATTTTGGTTTGGTTTCAAAATTGTGTTGCTAGTTTGGTTTGCTTTCAAAGAATGATTATGGTTTTATTTCATTTCAAAGTTTATTTATGGTTTGATTTGATTTCAAAGTTGCTTTAATCTTTCATAGCGGTTTGTTTTGATTTCGAAGTACATTTTTAGTAGTTTGGTCTGATTTCAAAGTATCTTTCCAGTAACTCACATGTACTGGAAATAACAGCAGATGAAATTCACGAGACGTTATTTTTCAAACTGACTTCACTTGCCAAGTTGTGATCAAAAAAAGAAAATAGTAGCCATTCTATCTCCTCCCCTTTTTGTACACACGTAATCCAATCCTGAGATAGATTCCTGCCTCTCTCTCTCTCTCTCTCTCTCTCTCTCTCTATGGGTAACCCAACACTCGCCCTCGACATGGAGAGACCGCAAAAGGTCCCCCTTCGAGTGGAGGAGGAGTTTGAGGAGGAGGTAGAGGAGACGTACAAAAGGTTTCTTCTTCTTCTTCTTCTTCTTCTTCTTGCAATTTTGTTTTGGGTGACATTTTTTAAATTTCATGTTTCTTGACGATCTCTTCTCTCTCTCTCTCTCTCTCTCTCTATGTATTATATATATATATATATATATATATATATATATTATATATATTATAGCAAAATCCATTTCCTTTCACTGACAAAATCCGCTGGAACGCATCTGGAAACTGATTTTCAGAATTTTAAATATTATCACGATCACACCTTGATTTGGGGTTGGGGGGGGGGGGGGTCGGGGGGGGGGGGGTAGGAGGTTAATGTGGCCCTGGTCCTATCTAACTACTGTCTCAATATCTCCCTCCTCGACAAATCAGATAAGACCTGATTTGTAACAGTAGCCAACAGATATCTGCTGTCTGTCTGTCTGTTGGCTTCTGTTGTAGGCGTTCTGTCTATGTCTGTATCAAAGACCTTTGGTCTATATGTATGTCTGTTCAAAGGATATATAGGATAAATAGTTATAGATAGATTTTCTATATAATTGCCAGGAGCGATTGGCTGCGAATCGAAGAAAACTATCTTAGATATTACGGTTGGCTCGAGTACCTGTAAGTCTGTCCCTCAGTCTACAGGGTTATCTAAAAAATCTATAGGTGGATTTCATTAAAATTTCGTGGAACTGGTGCCTGTACGTCTGTCTGTCAACCTACAGTGCATCTCAAAAAGCTACAGATAGATTTCTGTACGATGTCGTTGAATTGTGATCTATAGGTCTAGGAATGTGTTTGAACTTAAGGTGATATCGTGCGTAAGATATTTCTACTAATTTCTACTAATATTTCGTAGAAGGGTCAAGATCTATGGTTATATGTATATATTGATTTGTTTATTTATTTAAGAAAGGGATTGCAATTTAACTTTGCATTCTTTGACAAAAATTAAAAACAAAAATAATAGTTAGGTCTCAGTCATCATCCTACCTGATGCATTTCGCCAAGCACATTGAATCTTGCACGACATTTTAAGGTCTCTCTCTCTCTCTCTCTCTTCTCTCTCTCTCTCTCTCTCTCTCTCTCTCTCTGCCAGAATCCAGGTCTTACTTTAATTAAGTTTTTTATTTAAATATCTAGATTAAAGCCTCACATACAGTACGTATTATGGTGTGCAAATTTATTCGTGTTTTGGTAATTCCTAAACAGTTCAATAATATGAAGATATATACCAGATTTTTTTAACTTATATTCGAACGTTATGATAGCTAGCACTAGTATTGCGTTATAATTCATATCAAGGAACACTAATTCCAAAGTTATAGACTCCCAAAGTATTTCTTTAGATCTAAAGAATGATCCGGAGCGAACGAAATGCACCCAGTGACACTCCTTCATTGTATATATAAAGCTGCCACCTTGCCTTCACAAGCAAAAAAAAAAAAAATAAAAATAAAAAAAAAGATGATGATGATTGTGATATCAAGCAGACAGGAGGAGGATTCTGCTTTTGCTGTTGCAGAAACCAGCCTGGTTGATATACAAAGCTGCAGTGACGTAATGCTCTGTTGCTGAAATATGCATGTATGACGTGCATTGTTCTACCGGCGATGGCTCTAGTTATTTGCTTTTTTTTTTTATATTGAGTATGGAAGATCTTGGTGTATTTTAAGCAGCATGGAAGATAATCTTCATATATACGTTATTATACGTCATATAAAGTCGTTTTGTAACATCAGGCATTTCCAAAAAGCATAGATGGTGCTCTATGAGTCTAGTGTCTCTGGTCTAACATCTGTCAACATTGTGTAGATGTTCGGTTGATAGGCGCCTCCCCGAGAATAGCTTCGTGATTGTCGCTTTGCAAATGACCGTGGAATATATTTGCGAAGGTCTTGGGATGCCGTAATGCAAGCTATAACCTTCATGGAGTTGTATATTGCGCTATGATTGACGGCGCCAAACTTCTGAACTAATGCGAGTATCCGTAGGCCTATTTAAGCCGTTCTCTCCGGTGCATCGCTACGAACTTTATTAACGGGACATGTTTAGGTTCCTACAAAATATACAATAATAAACAGGTCAAAGAGACTCATATATCAATGCAAAATTATCATTCATGACGCTTAAATACCGTTATGGCCACCCTACACGCCTCGAAAGATGACGTCATTCGATGGCGTCAGCCGTTTGCCGGAGCTGGAACTGGTCCAAGAGAGTGCGCGTACATTATCCTTTTTAACTCAACGGTTTTCCGTTCAACTTTCAACTCGTGTGGACGGGAGGCTGAACGCGGCCTGTATAAATCAACCGACACAGGTGCAACAAATATGGCGTTGATGTCATGTCTATATTCGCCGTCCCAGGACTAGATACGATCGTGGAAATGTGTCTCTATCTCTGGTTTTATAGAGGAATTTTCTTTTTTTTTTTTTTATTTCCTCGAATAGTTCAGTGATAATTAGGGGCGAGATAATGACGGAAGTTGTGGTACGGTATTGGCCTAGTCTCTCTGTCAGGTCGACTGCGAATATCTCTATTTTAAAAGTATTTTTTCAAAATGTCAGACAGGTGAATTTTACGTTTAAAACTCATCAATAACCAATTCACAGAACGTTAATAAACTGTGGCATTAAAGATCAACTGAAACATGAAGATTTAGTTAAAAACGCGTTGAAAAACTTAGAGAAACCATTGTCATCTTTTTTTAAAACCATCCTGCATTTACTCGAGCAATTAGCGATTCATTATCGTTATATTTTGAAGTGAAATTTATTCACGTTCAACTCTTTCTGTTAATGTAGCAACAATGAGACAAAAAAGACATACAAGAACTGCATTTTTCCTGAGCTGCAAGTTTGTAGTACAATCCGAGTTAATGCAAATATATGCGTTATTAAATATACGACAATCAGGTGAATATTGTCATGGCGTCCATATTCTGGCTAGACCGAATTATATTAATAATTAATATAAATAATTTAGCGTTTGGTAACCTTAAAGAATGCAATGCAATGCTGGTCTAGAGATTTTTCCTAATTCTGACACAGTTTAGAAGTTGATTCATTTGCAATACGCATATTTATATACATATACATAGGCCTATATAATTTATTCATAGATATACAGTTTAAAACTGTTGAAGAGGAGATATTTATTGTCTATTACCCCGAACGTCTTCTGCAAGAGAGAGAGAGAGAGAGAGAGAGAGAGAGAGCAGAAAACCGTTGAAGCGAGGTACTACTCGTTACAAACATTGTCCCAGAAGTTTACCGCAACAGAGAGAGAGAGGAGAGAGACGGGAGAGAGAGAGAGAGAGATTACACAACCGTGGAAAGCGATGAGAGCCCCTCCCCCCCCCCCCCCGCCATTGCAAGAGCATTATTACCCTCGAAAGGAGAGGAACCCTGTTTCACATTCAGAAGAGAGAGACGCCGTTAGGACGTGGCCACCCCCACCCCCCCTTTTGTAAATCCCCTCCCTCCGGGAGGTAATCTTAAACCACCTGACTGTTGTTGTTGTCCCTGTGGAGGCGGGGTTGGAGGAAGAGGTTACCTCGCTGATTGCCTCTAGTCAGCTAGGAGGAAAGAATGGTCATTTAGGAGGGAAAAAAAAAAAAAAAGAGGCCACAAGGGGAATTTAACAAGTTTTTTCCTTCTGGGAAAAAAGTGTAAATTGTGCTACGTTAGGGGCGAGTTTATTTTCTAGGCCTAAGTATAGAAAGATGCACCTTTTTTTATCGCTATTTTTGTGTTTAAAGTATTTATTTATTAAAATAATTTCCCCTAGGAGAAGCATGTGCATTGTGAAATGCTTACAGGTCGCCAGTTTATAAGCTGGTGTGTGATCTTTCCTTTTTATCATTTTGAAAACGTCTGCTCGATGAGGTTTCGGGGAGAATTTCAACAACGAATAATGGTACTAGATGTCTAATGAATTCGGTTTGTAGTAAGTACATCCTCTCTCTCTCTCTCTCTCTCCTTATTATCATATTATCGCCTTTATAGTCACCACTCATTGCTGCCTGCAACAAAGCGCATTGCTGGAATGCACATTAGACTCATGTCCACTTCACAATCACACTTAGTCGCAGTCCTCTCTCTCTCTCTCTCTCCCCTTCTTCTTCTAGTC